>NC_068383.1:29668749-29715850 GCF_023724105.1 Carassius gibelio | reverse complement strand
GCTGTAAGACAGTTTTTAATGTGTTAGAAGTTATATACACAAAAACTAATGTTAGGACTTCAATGATCAAGATTGTCAGTTTACAGCTTTCTGAGTCCAGTAATGTTGAAATAGTGTTTCTGTTCAAATGAAGTGAAATCAAGCCCAAATCTGCTCAAAAGCTTGTCTCTCTATTAGAGAAAGCTGTTTCATTCAGTATTCAGTGCAAATCTTGCCAAACTGATGGATGCTTATGCCTTATGAAGTACAATGCTTTCTGCAATGCTGTAAGACAGTTTTTAATGTGTTAGAAGTTATATACACAAAAACTAATGTTAGGACTTCAATGATCAAGATTGTCAGTTTACAGCTTTCTGAGTCCAGTAATGTTGAAATAGTGTTTCTGTTCAAATGAAGTGAAATCAAGCCCAAATCTGCTCCAAAGCTTGTCTCTCTAATAGAGAAAGCTGTTTCATTCAGTATTCAGTGCAAATCTTGCCAAACTGATAGATGCTTATGCCATATGAAGTACAATGTTTTCTGCAATGCTGTAAGACAGTTTTTAATGTGTTAGAAGTAATATGCACAAAAACTTATGTTAGGACTTCAATGATCAAGATTGTCAGTTTACAGCTTTCTGAGTCCAGTAATGCTGAAATAGTGCTTCTGTTCAAATGAAGTGAAATCTAGCCCAAATCTGCTCAAAAGCTTGTCTCTCTATTAGAGAAAGCTGTTTCATTCAGTATTCAGTGCAAATCTTGCCAAACTGATGGATGCTTATGCCTTATGAAGTACAATGTTTTCTGCAATGCTGTAAGACAGTTTTTAATGTGTTAGAAGTTATATGCACAAAAACTTATGTTAGGACTTCAATGATCAAGATTGTCAGTTTACAGCTTTCTGAGTCCAGTAATGCTGAAATAGTGCTTCTGTTCAAATGAAGTGAAATCTAGCCCAAATCTGCTCAAAAGCTTGTCTCTCTATTAGAGAAAGCTGTTTCATTCAGTATTCAGTGCAAATCTTGCCAAACTGATAGATGCTTATGCCTTATGAAGTACAATGTTTTCTGCAATGCTGTAAGACAGTTTTTAATGATGTGTTAGAAGTTATATGCACAAAAACTTATGTTAGGACTTCAATGATCAAGATTGTCAGTTTACAGCTTTCTGAGTCCAGTAATGCTGAAATAGTGTTTCTGTTCAAATGAAGTGAAATCAAGCCCAAATCTGCTCAAAAGCTTGTCTCTCTAATAGAGAAAGCTGTTTCATTCAGTATTCAGTGCAAATCTTGCCATACTGAAACATGCTTATGCCATATGGAATACAATGTTTTCTGCAATGCTGTAAGACAGTTTTTAATGTGTTAGAAGTAATATGCACAAAAACTTATGTTAGGACTTCAATGATCAAGATTGTCAGTTTACAGAGTCCAGTAATGCTGAAATAGTGCTTCTGTTCAAATGAAGTGAAATCTAGCCCAAATCTGCTCAAAAGCTTGTCTCTCTATTAGAGAAAGCTGTTTCATTCAGTATTCAGTGCAAATCTTGCCAAACTGATGGATGCTTATGCCTTATGAAGTACAATGTTTTCTGCAATGCTGTAAGACAGTTTTTAATGTGTTAGAAGTTATATGCACAAAAACTTATGTTAGGACTTCAATGATCAAGATTGTCAGTTTACAGCTTTCTGAGTCCAGTAATGCTGAAATAGTGCTTCTGTTCAAATGAAGTGAAATCTAGCCCAAATCTGCTCAAAAGCTTGTCTCTCTATTAGAGAAAGCTGTTTCATTCAGTATTCAGTGCAAATCTTGCCAAACTGATAGATGCTTATGCCTTATGAAGTACAATGTTTTCTGCAATGCTGTAAGACAGTTTTTAATGATGTGTTAGAAGTTATATGCACAAAAACTTATGTTAGGACTTCAATGATCAAGATTGTCAGTTTACAGCTTTCTGAGTCCAGTAATGCTGAAATAGTGTTTCTGTTCAAATGAAGTGAAATCAAGCCCAAATCTGCTCAAAAGCTTGTCTCTCTAATAGAGAAAGCTGTTTCATTCAGTATTCAGTGCAAATCTTGCCATACTGAAACATGCTTATGCCATATGGAATACAATGTTTTCTGCAATGCTGTAAGACAGTTTTTAATGTGTTAGAAGTTATATGCACAAAAACTTATGTTAGGACTTCAATGATCAAGATTGTCAGTTTACAGCTTTCTGAGTCCAGTAATGCTGAAATAGTGCTTCTGTTCAAATGAAGTGAAATCAAGCCCAAATCTGCTCAAAAGCTTGTCTCTCTATTAGAGAAAGCTGTTTCATTCAGTATTCAGTGCAAATCTTGCCAAACTGATAGATGCTTATGCCTTATGAAGTACAATGTTTTCTGCAATGCTGTAAGACAGTTTTTAATGTGTTAGAAGTTATATACACAAAAACTAATGTTAGGACTTCAATGATCAAGATTGTCAGTTTACAGCTTTCTGAGTCCAGTAATGTTGAAATAGTGTTTCTGTTCAAATGAAGTGAAATCAAGCCCAAATCTGCTCAAAAGCTTGTCTCTCTATTAGAGAAAGCTGTTTCATTCAGTATTCAGTGCAAATCTTGCCAAACTGATAGATGCTTATGCCTTATGAAGTACAATGTTTTCTGCAATGCTGTAAGACAGTTTTTAATGATGTGTTAGAAGTTATATGCACAAAAACTTATGTTAGGACTTCAATGATCAAGATTGTCAGTTTACAGCTTTCTGAGTCCAGTAATGCTGAAATAGTGTTTCTGTTCAAATGAAGTGAAATCAAGCCCAAATCTGCTCAAAAGCTTGTCTCTCTAATAGAGAAAGCTGTTTCATTCAGTATTCAGTGCAAATCTTGCCATACTGAAACATGCTTATGCCATATGAAATACAATGTTTTCTGCAATGCTGTAAGACAGTTTTTAATGTGTTAGAAGTTATATGCACAAAAACTTATGTTAGGACTTCAATGATCAAGATTGTCAGTTTACAGCTTTCTGAGTCCAGTAATGCTGAAATAGTGTTTCTGTTCAAATGAAGTGAAATCAAGCCCAAATCTGCTCAAAAGCTTGTCTCTCTAATAGAGAAAGCTGTTTCATTCAGTATTCAGTGCAAATCTTGCCAAACTGATAGATGCTTATGCCTTATGAAGTACAATGTTTTCTGCAATGCTGTAAGACAGTTTTTAATGTGTTAGAAGTTATATACACAAAAACTAATGTTAGGACTTCAATGATCAAGATTGTCAGTTTACAGCTTTCTGAGTCCAGTAATGTTGAAATAGTGTTTCTGTTCAAATGAAGTGAAATCAAGCCCAAATCTGCTCAAAAGCTTGTCTCTCTATTAGAGAAAGCTGTTTCATTCAGTATTCAGTGCAAATCTTGCCAAACTGATGGATGCTTATGCCTTATGAAGTACAATGCTTTCTGCAATGCTGTAAGACAGTTTTTAATGTGTTAGAAGTTATATACACAAAAACTAATGTTAGGACTTCAATGATCAAGATTGTCAGTTTACAGCTTTCTGAGTCCAGTAATGTTGAAATAGTGTTTCTGTTCAAATGAAGTGAAATCAAGCCCAAATCTGCTCCAAAGCTTGTCTCTCTAATAGAGAAAGCTGTTTCATTCAGTATTCAGTGCAAATCTTGCCAAACTGATAGATGCTTATGCCATATGAAGTACAATGTTTTCTGCAATGCTGTAAGACAGTTTTTAATGTGTTAGAAGTAATATGCACAAAAACTTATGTTAGGACTTCAATGATCAAGATTGTCAGTTTACAGCTTTCTGAGTCCAGTAATGCTGAAATAGTGCTTCTGTTCAAATGAAGTGAAATCTAGCCCAAATCTGCTCAAAAGCTTGTCTCTCTATTAGAGAAAGCTGTTTCATTCAGTATTCAGTGCAAATCTTGCCAAACTGATGGATGCTTATGCCTTATGAAGTACAATGTTTTCTGCAATGCTGTAAGACAGTTTTTAATGTGTTAGAAGTTATATGCACAAAAACTTATGTTAGGACTTCAATGATCAAGATTGTCAGTTTACAGCTTTCTGAGTCCAGTAATGCTGAAATAGTGCTTCTGTTCAAATGAAGTGAAATCTAGCCCAAATCTGCTCAAAAGCTTGTCTCTCTATTAGAGAAAGCTGTTTCATTCAGTATTCAGTGCAAATCTTGCCAAACTGATAGATGCTTATGCCTTATGAAGTACAATGTTTTCTGCAATGCTGTAAGACAGTTTTTAATGATGTGTTAGAAGTTATATGCACAAAAACTTATGTTAGGACTTCAATGATCAAGATTGTCAGTTTACAGCTTTCTGAGTCCAGTAATGCTGAAATAGTGTTTCTGTTCAAATGAAGTGAAATCAAGCCCAAATCTGCTCAAAAGCTTGTCTCTCTAATAGAGAAAGCTGTTTCATTCAGTATTCAGTGCAAATCTTGCCATACTGAAACATGCTTATGCCATATGAAATACAATGTTTTCTGCAATGCTGTAAGACAGTTTTTAATGTGTTAGAAGTTATATGCACAAAAACTTATGTTAGGACTTCAATGATCAAGATTGTCAGTTTACAGCTTTCTGAGTCCAGTAATGTTGAAATAGTGCTTCTGTTCAAATGAAGTGAAATCAAGCCCAAATCTGCTCAAAAGCTTGTCTCTCTATTAGAGAAAGCTGTTTCATTCAGTATTCAGTGCAAATCTTGCCAAACTGATAGATGCTTATGCCTTATGAAGTACAATGTTTTCTGCAATGCTGTAAGACAGTTTTTAATGTGTTAGAAGTTATATACACAAAAACTAATGTTAGGACTTCAATGATCAAGATTGTCAGTTTACAGCTTTCTGAGTCCAGTAATGTTGAAATAGTGTTTCTGTTCAAATGAAGTGAAATCAAGCCCAAATCTGCTCAAAAGCTTGTCTCTCTATTAGAGAAAGCTGTTTCATTCAGTATTCAGTGCAAATCTTGCCAAACTGATAGATGCTTATGCCTTATGAAGTACAATGTTTTCTGCAATGCTGTAAGACAGTTTTTAATGATGTGTTAGAAGTTATATGCACAAAAACTTATGTTAGGACTTCAATGATCAAGATTGTCAGTTTACAGCTTTCTGAGTCCAGTAATGCTGAAATAGTGTTTCTGTTCAAATGAAGTGAAATCAAGCCCAAATCTGCTCAAAAGCTTGTCTCTCTAATAGAGAAAGCTGTTTCATTCAGTATTCAGTGCAAATCTTGCCATACTGAAACATGCTTATGCCATATGAAATACAATGTTTTCTGCAATGCTGTAAGACAGTTTTTAATGTGTTAGAAGTTATATGCACAAAAACTTATGTTAGGACTTCAATGATCAAGATTGTCAGTTTACAGCTTTCTGAGTCCAGTAATGCTGAAATAGTGTTTCTGTTCAAATGAAGTGAAATCAAGCCCAAATCTGCTCAAAAGCTTGTCTCTCTAATAGAGAAAGCTGTTTCATTCAGTATTCAGTGCAAATCTTGCCAAACTGATAGATGCTTATGCCTTATGAAGTACAATGTTTTCTGCAATGCTGTAAGACAGTTTTTAATGTGTTAGAAGTTATATACACAAAAACTAATGTTAGGACTTCAATGATCAAGATTGTCAGTTTACAGCTTTCTGAGTCCAGTAATGTTGAAATAGTGTTTCTGTTCAAATGAAGTGAAATCAAGCCCAAATCTGCTCAAAAGCTTGTCTCTCTATTAGAGAAAGCTGTTTCATTCAGTATTCAGTGCAAATATTGCCAAACTGATGGATGCTTATGCCTTATGAAGTACAATGCTTTCTGCAATGCTGTAAGACAGTTTTTAATGTGTTAGAAGTTATATACACAAAAACTAATGTTAGGACTTCAATGATCAAGATTGTCAGTTTACAGCTTTCTGAGTCCAGTAATGTTGAAATAGTGTTTCTGTTCAAATGAAGTGAAATCAAGCCCAAATCTGCTCCAAAGCTTGTCTCTCTAATAGAGAAAGCTGTTTCATTCAGTATTCAGTGCAAATCTTGCCAAACTGATAGATGCTTATGCCATATGAAGTACAATGTTTTCTGCAATGCTGTAAGACAGTTTTTAATGTGTTAGAAGTAATATGCACAAAAACTTATGTTAGGACTTCAATGATCAAGATTGTCAGTTTACAGCTTTCTGAGTCCAGTAATGCTGAAATAGTGCTTCTGTTCAAATGAAGTGAAATCTAGCCCAAATCTGCTCAAAAGCTTGTCTCTCTATTAGAGAAAGCTGTTTCATTCAGTATTCAGTGCAAATCTTGCCAAACTGATGGATGCTTATGCCTTATGAAGTACAATGTTTTCTGCAATGCTGTAAGACAGTTTTTAATGTGTTAGAAGTTATATGCACAAAAACTTATGTTAGGACTTCAATGATCAAGATTGTCAGTTTACAGCTTTCTGAGTCCAGTAATGCTGAAATAGTGCTTCTGTTCAAATGAAGTGAAATCTAGCCCAAATCTGCTCAAAAGCTTGTCTCTCTATTAGAGAAAGCTGTTTCATTCAGTATTCAGTGCAAATCTTGCCAAACTGATAGATGCTTATGCCTTATGAAGTACAATGTTTTCTGCAATGCTGTAAGACAGTTTTTAATGATGTGTTAGAAGTTATATGCACAAAAACTTATGTTAGGACTTCAATGATCAAGATTGTCAGTTTACAGCTTTCTGAGTCCAGTAATGCTGAAATAGTGTTTCTGTTCAAATGAAGTGAAATCAAGCCCAAATCTGCTCAAAAGCTTGTCTCTCTAATAGAGAAAGCTGTTTCATTCAGTATTCAGTGCAAATCTTGCCATACTGAAACATGCTTATGCCATATGAAATACAATGTTTTCTGCAATGCTGTAAGACAGTTTTTAATGTGTTAGAAGTTATATGCACAAAAACTTATGTTAGGACTTCAATGATCAAGATTGTCAGTTTACAGCTTTCTGAGTCCAGTAATGCTGAAATAGTGCTTCTGTTCAAATGAAGTGAAATCAAGCCCAAATCTGCTCAAAAGCTTGTCTCTCTATTAGAGAAAGCTGTTTCATTCAGTATTCAGTGCAAATCTTGCCAAACTGATAGATGCTTATGCCTTATGAAGTACAATGTTTTCTGCAATGCTGTAAGACAGTTTTTAATGTGTTAGAAGTTATATACACAAAAACTAATGTTAGGACTTCAATGATCAAGATTGTCAGTTTACAGCTTTCTGAGTCCAGTAATGTTGAAATAGTGTTTCTGTTCAAATGAAGTGAAATCAAGCCCAAATCTGCTCAAAAGCTTGTCTCTCTATTAGAGAAAGCTGTTTCATTCAGTATTCAGTGCAAATCTTGCCAAACTGATAGATGCTTATGCCTTATGAAGTACAATGTTTTCTGCAATGCTGTAAGACAGTTTTTAATGATGTGTTAGAAGTTATATGCACAAAAACTTATGTTAGGACTTCAATGATCAAGATTGTCAGTTTACAGCTTTCTGAGTCCAGTAATGCTGAAATAGTGTTTCTGTTCAAATGAAGTGAAATCAAGCCCAAATCTGCTCAAAAGCTTGTCTCTCTAATAGAGAAAGCTGTTTCATTCAGTATTCAGTGCAAATCTTGCCATACTGAAACATGCTTATGCCATATGAAATACAATGTTTTCTGCAATGCTGTAAGACAGTTTTTAATGTGTTAGAAGTTATATGCACAAAAACTTATGTTAGGACTTCAATGATCAAGATTGTCAGTTTACAGCTTTCTGAGTCCAGTAATGCTGAAATAGTGTTTCTGTTCAAATGAAGTGAAATCAAGCCCAAATCTGCTCAAAAGCTTGTCTCTCTAATAGAGAAAGCTGTTTCATTCAGTATTCAGTGCAAATCTTGCCAAACTGATAGATGCTTATGCCTTATGAAGTACAATGTTTTCTGCAATGCTGTAAGACAGTTTTTAATGTGTTAGAAGTTATATACACAAAAACTAATGTTAGGACTTCAATGATCAAGATTGTCAGTTTACAGCTTTCTGAGTCCAGTAATGTTGAAATAGTGTTTCTGTTCAAATGAAGTGAAATCAAGCCCAAATCTGCTCAAAAGCTTGTCTCTCTATTAGAGAAAGCTGTTTCATTCAGTATTCAGTGCAAATCTTGCCAAACTGATGGATGCTTATGCCTTATGAAGTACAATGCTTTCTGCAATGCTGTAAGACAGTTTTTAATGTGTTAGAAGTTATATACACAAAAACTAATGTTAGGACTTCAATGATCAAGATTGTCAGTTTACAGCTTTCTGAGTCCAGTAATGTTGAAATAGTGTTTCTGTTCAAATGAAGTGAAATCAAGCCCAAATCTGCTCCAAAGCTTGTCTCTCTAATAGAGAAAGCTGTTTCATTCAGTATTCAGTGCAAATCTTGCCAAACTGATAGATGCTTATGCCATATGAAGTACAATGTTTTCTGCAATGCTGTAAGACAGTTTTTAATGTGTTAGAAGTAATATGCACAAAAACTTATGTTAGGACTTCAATGATCAAGATTGTCAGTTTACAGCTTTCTGAGTCCAGTAATGCTGAAATAGTGCTTCTGTTCAAATGAAGTGAAATCTAGCCCAAATCTGCTCAAAAGCTTGTCTCTCTATTAGAGAAAGCTGTTTCATTCAGTATTCAGTGCAAATCTTGCCAAACTGATGGATGCTTATGCCTTATGAAGTACAATGTTTTCTGCAATGCTGTAAGACAGTTTTTAATGTGTTAGAAGTTATATGCACAAAAACTTATGTTAGGACTTCAATGATCAAGATTGTCAGTTTACAGCTTTCTGAGTCCAGTAATGCTGAAATAGTGCTTCTGTTCAAATGAAGTGAAATCTAGCCCAAATCTGCTCAAAAGCTTGTCTCTCTATTAGAGAAAGCTGTTTCATTCAGTATTCAGTGCAAATCTTGCCAAACTGATAGATGCTTATGCCTTATGAAGTACAATGTTTTCTGCAATGCTGTAAGACAGTTTTTAATGATGTGTTAGAAGTTATATGCACAAAAACTTATGTTAGGACTTCAATGATCAAGATTGTCAGTTTACAGCTTTCTGAGTCCAGTAATGCTGAAATAGTGTTTCTGTTCAAATGAAGTGAAATCAAGCCCAAATCTGCTCAAAAGCTTGTCTCTCTAATAGAGAAAGCTGTTTCATTCAGTATTCAGTGCAAATCTTGCCATACTGAAACATGCTTATGCCATATGGAATACAATGTTTTCTGCAATGCTGTAAGACAGTTTTTAATGTGTTAGAAGTAATATGCACAAAAACTTATGTTAGGACTTCAATGATCAAGATTGTCAGTTTACAGCTTTCTGAGTCCAGTAATGCTGAAATAGTGCTTCTGTTCAAATGAAGTGAAATCTAGCCCAAATCTGCTCAAAAGCTTGTCTCTCTATTAGAGAAAGCTGTTTCATTCAGTATTCAGTGCAAATCTTGCCAAACTGATGGATGCTTATGCCTTATGAAGTACAATGTTTTCTGCAATGCTGTAAGACAGTTTTTAATGTGTTAGAAGTTATATGCACAAAAACTTATGTTAGGACTTCAATGATCAAGATTGTCAGTTTACAGCTTTCTGAGTCCAGTAATGCTGAAATAGTGCTTCTGTTCAAATGAAGTGAAATCTAGCCCAAATCTGCTCAAAAGCTTGTCTCTCTATTAGAGAAAGCTGTTTCATTCAGTATTCAGTGCAAATCTTGCCAAACTGATAGATGCTTATGCCTTATGAAGTACAATGTTTTCTGCAATGCTGTAAGACAGTTTTTAATGATGTGTTAGAAGTTATATGCACAAAAACTTATGTTAGGACTTCAATGATCAAGATTGTCAGTTTACAGCTTTCTGAGTCCAGTAATGCTGAAATAGTGTTTCTGTTCAAATGAAGTGAAATCAAGCCCAAATCTGCTCAAAAGCTTGTCTCTCTAATAGAGAAAGCTGTTTCATTCAGTATTCAGTGCAAATCTTGCCATACTGAAACATGCTTATGCCATATGGAATACAATGTTTTCTGCAATGCTGTAAGACAGTTTTTAATGTGTTAGAAGTTATATGCACAAAAACTTATGTTAGGACTTCAATGATCAAGATTGTCAGTTTACAGCTTTCTGAGTCCAGTAATGCTGAAATAGTGCTTCTGTTCAAATGAAGTGAAATCAAGCCCAAATCTGCTCAAAAGCTTGTCTCTCTATTAGAGAAAGCTGTTTCATTCAGTATTCAGTGCAAATCTTGCCAAACTGATAGATGCTTATGCCTTATGAAGTACAATGTTTTCTGCAATGCTGTAAGACAGTTTTTAATGTGTTAGAAGTTATATACACAAAAACTAATGTTAGGACTTCAATGATCAAGATTGTCAGTTTACAGCTTTCTGAGTCCAGTAATGTTGAAATAGTGTTTCTGTTCAAATGAAGTGAAATCAAGCCCAAATCTGCTCAAAAGCTTGTCTCTCTATTAGAGAAAGCTGTTTCATTCAGTATTCAGTGCAAATCTTGCCAAACTGATAGATGCTTATGCCTTATGAAGTACAATGTTTTCTGCAATGCTGTAAGACAGTTTTTAATGATGTGTTAGAAGTTATATGCACAAAAACTTATGTTAGGACTTCAATGATCAAGATTGTCAGTTTACAGCTTTCTGAGTCCAGTAATGCTGAAATAGTGTTTCTGTTCAAATGAAGTGAAATCAAGCCCAAATCTGCTCAAAAGCTTGTCTCTCTAATAGAGAAAGCTGTTTCATTCAGTATTCAGTGCAAATCTTGCCATACTGAAACATGCTTATGCCATATGAAATACAATGTTTTCTGCAATGCTGTAAGACAGTTTTTAATGTGTTAGAAGTTATATGCACAAAAACTTATGTTAGGACTTCAATGATCAAGATTGTCAGTTTACAGCTTTCTGAGTCCAGTAATGCTGAAATAGTGTTTCTGTTCAAATGAAGTGAAATCAAGCCCAAATCTGCTCAAAAGCTTGTCTCTCTAATAGAGAAAGCTGTTTCATTCAGTATTCAGTGCAAATCTTGCCAAACTGATAGATGCTTATGCCTTATGAAGTACAATGTTTTCTGCAATGCTGTAAGACAGTTTTTAATGTGTTAGAAGTTATATACACAAAAACTAATGTTAGGACTTCAATGATCAAGATTGTCAGTTTACAGCTTTCTGAGTCCAGTAATGTTGAAATAGTGTTTCTGTTCAAATGAAGTGAAATCAAGCCCAAATCTGCTCAAAAGCTTGTCTCTCTATTAGAGAAAGCTGTTTCATTCAGTATTCAGTGCAAATCTTGCCAAACTGATGGATGCTTATGCCTTATGAAGTACAATGCTTTCTGCAATGCTGTAAGACAGTTTTTAATGTGTTAGAAGTTATATACACAAAAACTAATGTTAGGACTTCAATGATCAAGATTGTCAGTTTACAGCTTTCTGAGTCCAGTAATGTTGAAATAGTGTTTCTGTTCAAATGAAGTGAAATCAAGCCCAAATCTGCTCCAAAGCTTGTCTCTCTAATAGAGAAAGCTGTTTCATTCAGTATTCAGTGCAAATCTTGCCAAACTGATAGATGCTTATGCCATATGAAGTACAATGTTTTCTGCAATGCTGTAAGACAGTTTTTAATGTGTTAGAAGTAATATGCACAAAAACTTATGTTAGGACTTCAATGATCAAGATTGTCAGTTTACAGCTTTCTGAGTCCAGTAATGCTGAAATAGTGCTTCTGTTCAAATGAAGTGAAATCTAGCCCAAATCTGCTCAAAAGCTTGTCTCTCTATTAGAGAAAGCTGTTTCATTCAGTATTCAGTGCAAATCTTGCCAAACTGATGGATGCTTATGCCTTATGAAGTACAATGTTTTCTGCAATGCTGTAAGACAGTTTTTAATGTGTTAGAAGTTATATGCACAAAAACTTATGTTAGGACTTCAATGATCAAGATTGTCAGTTTACAGCTTTTTGAGTCCAGTAATGCTGAAATAGTGCTTCTGTTCAAATGAAGTGAAATCTAGCCCAAATCTGCTCAAAAGCTTGTCTCTCTATTAGAGAAAGCTGTTTCATTCAGTATTCAGTGCAAATCTTGCCAAACTGATAGATGCTTATGCCTTATGAAGTACAATGTTTTCTGCAATGCTGTAAGACAGTTTTTAATGATGTGTTAGAAGTTATATGCACAAAAACTTATGTTAGGACTTCAATGATCAAGATTGTCAGTTTACAGCTTTCTGAGTCCAGTAATGCTGAAATAGTGTTTCTGTTCAAATGAAGTGAAATCAAGCCCAAATCTGCTCAAAAGCTTGTCTCTCTAATAGAGAAAGCTGTTTCATTCAGTATTCAGTGCAAATCTTGCCATACTGAAACATGCTTATGCCATATGAAATACAATGTTTTCTGCAATGCTGTAAGACAGTTTTTAATGTGTTAGAAGTTATATGCACAAAAACTTATGTTAGGACTTCAATGATCAAGATTGTCAGTTTACAGCTTTCTGAGTCCAGTAATGCTGAAATAGTGCTTCTGTTCAAATGAAGTGAAATCAAGCCCAAATCTGCTCAAAAGCTTGTCTCTCTATTAGAGAAAGCTGTTTCATTCAGTATTCAGTGCAAATCTTGCCAAACTGATAGATGCTTATGCCTTATGAAGTACAATGTTTTCTGCAATGCTGTAAGACAGTTTTTAATGTGTTAGAAGTTATATACACAAAAACTAATGTTAGGACTTCAATGATCAAGATTGTCAGTTTACAGCTTTCTGAGTCCAGTAATGTTGAAATAGTGTTTCTGTTCAAATGAAGTGAAATCAAGCCCAAATCTGCTCAAAAGCTTGTCTCTCTATTAGAGAAAGCTGTTTCATTCAGTATTCAGTGCAAATCTTGCCAAACTGATAGATGCTTATGCCTTATGAAGTACAATGTTTTCTGCAATGCTGTAAGACAGTTTTTAATGATGTGTTAGAAGTTATATGCACAAAAACTTATGTTAGGACTTCAATGATCAAGATTGTCAGTTTACAGCTTTCTGAGTCCAGTAATGCTGAAATAGTGTTTCTGTTCAAATGAAGTGAAATCAAGCCCAAATCTGCTCAAAAGCTTGTCTCTCTAATAGAGAAAGCTGTTTCATTCAGTATTCAGTGCAAATCTTGCCATACTGAAACATGCTTATGCCATATGAAATACAATGTTTTCTGCAATGCTGTAAGACAGTTTTTAATGTGTTAGAAGTTATATGCACAAAAACTTATGTTAGGACTTCAATGATCAAGATTGTCAGTTTACAGCTTTCTGAGTCCAGTAATGCTGAAATAGTGTTTCTGTTCAAATGAAGTGAAATCAAGCCCAAATCTGCTCAAAAGCTTGTCTCTCTAATAGAGAAAGCTGTTTCATTCAGTATTCAGTGCAAATCTTGCCAAACTGATAGATGCTTATGCCTTATGAAGTACAATGTTTTCTGCAATGCTGTAAGACAGTTTTTAATGTGTTAGAAGTTATATACACAAAAACTAATGTTAGGACTTCAATGATCAAGATTGTCAGTTTACAGCTTTCTGAGTCCAGTAATGTTGAAATAGTGTTTCTGTTCAAATGAAGTGAAATCAAGCCCAAATCTGCTCAAAAGCTTGTCTCTCTATTAGAGAAAGCTGTTTCATTCAGTATTCAGTGCAAATCTTGCCAAACTGATGGATGCTTATGCCTTATGAAGTACAATGCTTTCTGCAATGCTGTAAGACAGTTTTTAATGTGTTAGAAGTTATATACACAAAAACTAATGTTAGGACTTCAATGATCAAGATTGTCAGTTTACAGCTTTCTGAGTCCAGTAATGTTGAAATAGTGTTTCTGTTCAAATGAAGTGAAATCAAGCCCAAATCTGCTCCAAAGCTTGTCTCTCTAATAGAGAAAGCTGTTTCATTCAGTATTCAGTGCAAATCTTGCCAAACTGATAGATGCTTATGCCATATGAAGTACAATGTTTTCTGCAATGCTGTAAGACAGTTTTTAATGTGTTAGAAGTAATATGCACAAAAACTTATGTTAGGACTTCAATGATCAAGATTGTCAGTTTACAGCTTTCTGAGTCCAGTAATGCTGAAATAGTGCTTCTGTTCAAATGAAGTGAAATCTAGCCCAAATCTGCTCAAAAGCTTGTCTCTCTATTAGAGAAAGCTGTTTCATTCAGTATTCAGTGCAAATCTTGCCAAACTGATGGATGCTTATGCCTTATGAAGTACAATGTTTTCTGCAATGCTGTAAGACAGTTTTTAATGTGTTAGAAGTTATATGCACAAAAACTTATGTTAGGACTTCAATGATCAAGATTGTCAGTTTACAGCTTTCTGAGTCCAGTAATGCTGAAATAGTGCTTCTGTTCAAATGAAGTGAAATCTAGCCCAAATCTGCTCAAAAGCTTGTCTCTCTATTAGAGAAAGCTGTTTCATTCAGTATTCAGTGCAAATCTTGCCAAACTGATAGATGCTTATGCCTTATGAAGTACAATGTTTTCTGCAATGCTGTAAGACAGTTTTTAATGATGTGTTAGAAGTTATATGCACAAAAACTTATGTTAGGACTTCAATGATCAAGATTGTCAGTTTACAGCTTTCTGAGTCCAGTAATGCTGAAATAGTGTTTCTGTTCAAATGAAGTGAAATCAAGCCCAAATCTGCTCAAAAGCTTGTCTCTCTAATAGAGAAAGCTGTTTCATTCAGTATTCAGTGCAAATCTTGCCATACTGAAACATGCTTATGCCATATGGAATACAATGTTTTCTGCAATGCTGTAAGACAGTTTTTAATGTGTTAGAAGTAATATGCACAAAAACTTATGTTAGGACTTCAATGATCAAGATTGTCAGTTTACAGCTTTCTGAGTCCAGTAATGCTGAAATAGTGCTTCTGTTCAAATGAAGTGAAATCTAGCCCAAATCTGCTCAAAAGCTTGTCTCTCTATTAGAGAAAGCTGTTTCATTCAGTATTCAGTGCAAATCTTGCCAAACTGATGGATGCTTATGCCTTATGAAGTACAATGTTTTCTGCAATGCTGTAAGACAGTTTTTAATGTGTTAGAAGTTATATGCACAAAAACTTATGTTAGGACTTCAATGATCAAGATTGTCAGTTTACAGCTTTCTGAGTCCAGTAATGCTGAAATAGTGCTTCTGTTCAAATGAAGTGAAATCTAGCCCAAATCTGCTCAAAAGCTTGTCTCTCTATTAGAGAAAGCTGTTTCATTCAGTATTCAGTGCAAATCTTGCCAAACTGATAGATGCTTATGCCTTATGAAGTACAATGTTTTCTGCAATGCTGTAAGACAGTTTTTAATGATGTGTTAGAAGTTATATGCACAAAAACTTATGTTAGGACTTCAATGATCAAGATTGTCAGTTTACAGCTTTCTGAGTCCAGTAATGCTGAAATAGTGTTTCTGTTCAAATGAAGTGAAATCAAGCCCAAATCTGCTCAAAAGCTTGTCTCTCTAATAGAGAAAGCTGTTTCATTCAGTATTCAGTGCAAATCTTGCCATACTGAAACATGCTTATGCCATATGGAATACAATGTTTTCTGCAATGCTGTAAGACAGTTTTTAATGTGTTAGAAGTTATATGCACAAAAACTTATGTTAGGACTTCAATGATCAAGATTGTCAGTTTACAGCTTTCTGAGTCCAGTAATGCTGAAATAGTGCTTCTGTTCAAATGAAGTGAAATCAAGCCCAAATCTGCTCAAAAGCTTGTCTCTCTATTAGAGAAAGCTGTTTCATTCAGTATTCAGTGCAAATCTTGCCAAACTGATAGATGCTTATGCCTTATGAAGTACAATGTTTTCTGCAATGCTGTAAGACAGTTTTTAATGTGTTAGAAGTTATATACACAAAAACTAATGTTAGGACTTCAATGATCAAGATTGTCAGTTTACAGCTTTCTGAGTCCAGTAATGTTGAAATAGTGTTTCTGTTCAAATGAAGTGAAATCAAGCCCAAATCTGCTCAAAAGCTTGTCTCTCTATTAGAGAAAGCTGTTTCATTCAGTATTCAGTGCAAATCTTGCCAAACTGATAGATGCTTATGCCTTATGAAGTACAATGTTTTCTGCAATGCTGTAAGACAGTTTTTAATGATGTGTTAGAAGTTATATGCACAAAAACTTATGTTAGGACTTCAATGATCAAGATTGTCAGTTTACAGCTTTCTGAGTCCAGTAATGCTGAAATAGTGTTTCTGTTCAAATGAAGTGAAATCAAGCCCAAATCTGCTCAAAAGCTTGTCTCTCTAATAGAGAAAGCTGTTTCATTCAGTATTCAGTGCAAATCTTGCCATACTGAAACATGCTTATGCCATATGAAATACAATGTTTTCTGCAATGCTGTAAGACAGTTTTTAATGTGTTAGAAGTTATATGCACAAAAACTTATGTTAGGACTTCAATGATCAAGATTGTCAGTTTACAGCTTTCTGAGTCCAGTAATGCTGAAATAGTGTTTCTGTTCAAATGAAGTGAAATCAAGCCCAAATCTGCTCAAAAGCTTGTCTCTCTAATAGAGAAAGCTGTTTCATTCAGTATTCAGTGCAAATCTTGCCAAACTGATAGATGCTTATGCCTTATGAAGTACAATGTTTTCTGCAATGCTGTAAGACAGTTTTTAATGTGTTAGAAGTTATATACACAAAAACTAATGTTAGGACTTCAATGATCAAGATTGTCAGTTTACAGCTTTCTGAGTCCAGTAATGTTGAAATAGTGTTTCTGTTCAAATGAAGTGAAATCAAGCCCAAATCTGCTCAAAAGCTTGTCTCTCTATTAGAGAAAGCTGTTTCATTCAGTATTCAGTGCAAATCTTGCCAAACTGATGGATGCTTATGCCTTATGAAGTACAATGCTTTCTGCAATGCTGTAAGACAGTTTTTAATGTGTTAGAAGTTATATACACAAAAACTAATGTTAGGACTTCAATGATCAAGATTGTCAGTTTACAGCTTTCTGAGTCCAGTAATGTTGAAATAGTGTTTCTGTTCAAATGAAGTGAAATCAAGCCCAAATCTGCTCCAAAGCTTGTCTCTCTAATAGAGAAAGCTGTTTCATTCAGTATTCAGTGCAAATCTTGCCAAACTGATAGATGCTTATGCCATATGAAGTACAATGTTTTCTGCAATGCTGTAAGACAGTTTTTAATGTGTTAGAAGTAATATGCACAAAAACTTATGTTAGGACTTCAATGATCAAGATTGTCAGTTTACAGCTTTCTGAGTCCAGTAATGCTGAAATAGTGCTTCTGTTCAAATGAAGTGAAATCTAGCCCAAATCTGCTCAAAAGCTTGTCTCTCTATTAGAGAAAGCTGTTTCATTCAGTATTCAGTGCAAATCTTGCCAAACTGATGGATGCTTATGCCTTATGAAGTACAATGTTTTCTGCAATGCTGTAAGACAGTTTTTAATGTGTTAGAAGTTATATGCACAAAAACTTATGTTAGGACTTCAATGATCAAGATTGTCAGTTTACAGCTTTCTGAGTCCAGTAATGCTGAAATAGTGCTTCTGTTCAAATGAAGTGAAATCTAGCCCAAATCTGCTCAAAAGCTTGTCTCTCTATTAGAGAAAGCTGTTTCATTCAGTATTCAGTGCAAATCTTGCCAAACTGATAGATGCTTATGCCTTATGAAGTACAATGTTTTCTGCAATGCTGTAAGACAGTTTTTAATGATGTGTTAGAAGTTATATGCACAAAAACTTATGTTAGGACTTCAATGATCAAGATTGTCAGTTTACAGCTTTCTGAGTCCAGTAATGCTGAAATAGTGTTTCTGTTCAAATGAAGTGAAATCAAGCCCAAATCTGCTCAAAAGCTTGTCTCTCTAATAGAGAAAGCTGTTTCATTCAGTATTCAGTGCAAATCTTGCCATACTGAAACATGCTTATGCCATATGGAATACAATGTTTTCTGCAATGCTGTAAGACAGTTTTTAATGTGTTAGAAGTTATATGCACAAAAACTTATGTTAGGACTTCAATGATCAAGATTGTCAGTTTACAGCTTTCTGAGTCCAGTAATGCTGAAATAGTGCTTCTGTTCAAATGAAGTGAAATCAAGCCCAAATCTGCTCAAAAGCTTGTCTCTCTATTAGAGAAAGCTGTTTCATTCAGTATTCAGTGCAAATCTTGCCAAACTGATAGATGCTTATGCCTTATGAAGTACAATGTTTTCTGCAATGCTGTAAGACAGTTTTTAATGTGTTAGAAGTTATATACACAAAAACTAATGTTAGGACTTCAATGATCAAGATTGTCAGTTTACAGCTTTCTGAGTCCAGTAATGTTGAAATAGTGTTTCTGTTCAAATGAAGTGAAATCAAGCCCAAATCTGCTCAAAAGCTTGTCTCTCTATTAGAGAAAGCTGTTTCATTCAGTATTCAGTGCAAATCTTGCCAAACTGATAGATGCTTATGCCTTATGAAGTACAATGTTTTCTGCAATGCTGTAAGACAGTTTTTAATGATGTGTTAGAAGTTATATGCACAAAAACTTATGTTAGGACTTCAATGATCAAGATTGTCAGTTTACAGCTTTCTGAGTCCAGTAATGCTGAAATAGTGTTTCTGTTCAAATGAAGTGAAATCAAGCCCAAATCTGCTCAAAAGCTTGTCTCTCTAATAGAGAAAGCTGTTTCATTCAGTATTCAGTGCAAATCTTGCCATACTGAAACATGCTTATGCCATATGAAATACAATGTTTTCTGCAATGCTGTAAGACAGTTTTTAATGTGTTAGAAGTTATATGCACAAAAACTTATGTTAGGACTTCAATGATCAAGATTGTCAGTTTACAGCTTTCTGAGTCCAGTAATGCTGAAATAGTGTTTCTGTTCAAATGAAGTGAAATCAAGCCCAAATCTGCTCAAAAGCTTGTCTCTCTAATAGAGAAAGCTGTTTCATTCAGTATTCAGTGCAAATCTTGCCAAACTGATAGATGCTTATGCCTTATGAAGTACAATGTTTTCTGCAATGCTGTAAGACAGTTTTTAATGTGTTAGAAGTTATATACACAAAAACTAATGTTAGGACTTCAATGATCAAGATTGTCAGTTTACAGCTTTCTGAGTCCAGTAATGCTGAAATAGTGCTTCTGTTCAAATGAAGTGAAATCTAGCCCAAATCTGCTCAAAAGCTTGTCTCTCTATTAGAGAAAGCTGTTTCATTCAGTATTCAGTGCAAATCTTGCCAAACTGTAAGATGCTTATGCCTTATGAAGTACAATGTTTTCTGCAATGCTGTAAGACAGTTTTTAATGATGTGTTAGAAGTTATATGCACAAAAACTTATGTTAGGACTTCAATGATCAAGATTGTCAGTTTACAGCTTTCTGAGTCCAGTAATGCTGAAATAGTGTTTCTGTTCAAATGAAGTGAAATCAAGCCCAAATCTGCTCAAAAGCTTGTCTCTCTAATAGAGAAAGCTGTTTCATTCAGTATTCAGTGCAAATCTTGCCATACTGAAACATGCTTATGCCATACGAAATACAATGTTTTCTGCGATGCTGTAAGACAGTTTTTAATGTGTTAGAAGTTATATGCACAAAAACTTATGTTAGGACTTCAATGATCAAGATTGTCAGTTTACAGCTTTCTGAGTCCAGTAATGCTGAAATAGTGCTTCTGTTCAAATGAAGTGAAATCAAGCCCAAATCTGCTCAAAAGCTTGTCTCTCTATTAGAGAAAGCTGTTTCATTCAGTATTCAGTGCAAATCTTGCCAAACTGATAGATGCTTATGCCTTATGAAGTACAATGTTTTCTGCAATGCTGTAAGACAGTTTTTAATGTGTTAGAAGTTATATACACAAAAACTAATGTTAGGACTTCAATGATCAAGATTGTCAGTTTACAGCTTTCTGAGTCCAGTAATTTTGAAATAGTGTTTCTGTTCAAATGAAGTGAAATCAAGCCCAAATCTGCTCAAAAGCTTGTCTCTCTATTAGAGAAAACTGTTTCATTCAGTATTCAGTGCAAATCTTGCCAAACTGATAGATGCTTATGCCATATGAAATACAATGTTTTCTGCAATGCTGTAAGACAGTTTTTAATGTGTTAGAAGTTATATGCACAAAAACTTATGTTAGGACTTCAATGATCAAGATTGTCAGTTTACAGCTTTCTGAGTCCAGTAATGTTGAAATAGTGTTTCGGTTCAAATGAAGTGAAATCAAGCCCAAATCTGCTCCAAAGCTTGTCTCTCTAATAGAGAAAGCTGTTTCATTCAGTATTCAGTGCAAATCTTGCCAAACTGATAGATGCTTATGCCATATGAAGTACAATGTTTTCTGCAATGCTGTAAGACAGTTTTTAATGTGTTAGAAGTTATATGCACAAAAACTTATGTTAGGACTTCAATGATCAAGATTGTCAGTTTACAGCTTTCTGAGTCCAGTAATGCTGAAATAGTGCTTCTGTTCAAATGAAGTGAAATCTAGCCCAAATCTGCTCAAAAGCTTGTCTCTCTATTAGAGAAAGCTGTTTCATTCAGCATTCAGTGCGAATCTTGCCAAACTGATAGATGCTTATGCCTTATGAAGTACAATGTTTTCTGCAATGCTGTAAGACAGTTTTTAATGTGTTAGAAGTTATATGCACAAAAACTTATGTTAGGACTTCAATGATCAAAATTGTCAGTTTACAGCTTTCTGAGTCCAGTAATGCTGAAATAGTGCTTCTGTTCAAATGAAGTGAAATCTAGCCCAAATCTGCTCAAAAGCTTGTCTCTCTATTAGAGAAAGCTGTTTCATTCAGTATTCAGTGCAAATCTTGCCAAACTGATGGATGCTTATGCCTTATGAAGTACAATGTTTTCTGCAATGCTGTAAGACAGTTTTTAATGTGTTAGAAGTTATATACACAAAAACTAATGTTAGTACTTCAATGATCAAGATTGTCAGTTTACAGCTTTCTGAGTCCAGTAATGTTGAAATAGTGTTTCTGTTCAAATGAAGTGAAATCAAGCCCAAATCTGCTCAAAAGCTTGTCTCTCTAATAGAGAAAGCTGTTTCATTCAGTATTCAGTGCAAATCTTGCCAAACTGATAGATGCTTATGCCATATGAAATACAATGTTTTCTGCAATGCTGTAAGACAGTTTTTAATGTGTTAGAAGTTATATGCACAAAAACTTATGTTAGGACTTCAATGATCAAGATTGTCAGTTTACAGCTTTCTGAGTCCAGTAATGCTGAAATAGTGCTTCTGTTCAAATGAAGTGAAATCTAGCCCAAATCTGCTCAAAAGCTTGTCTCTCTATTAGAGAAAGCTGTTTCATTCAGTATTCAGTGCAAATCTTGCCAAACTGATAGATGCTTATGCCTTATGAAGTACAATGTTTTCTGCAATGCTGTAAGACAGTTTTTAATAATGTGTTAGAAGTTATATGCACAAAAACTTATGTTACGACTTTAATGATCAAGATTGTCAGTTTACAGCTTTCTGAGTCCAGTAATGCTGAAATAGTGTTTCTGTTCAAATGAAGTGAAATCAAGCCCAAATCTGCTCAAAAGCTTGTCTCTCTAATAGAGAAAGCTGTTTCATTCAGTATTCAGTGCAAGTCTTGCCAAACTGATAGATGCTTATGCCTTATGAAGTACAATGTTTTCTGCAATGCTGTAAGACAGTTTTTAATGTGTTAGAAGTTATATACACAAAAACTAATGTTAGGACTTCAATGATCAAGATTGTCAGTTTACAGCTTTCTGAGTCCAGTAATGTTGAAATAGTGTTTCTGTTCAAATGAAGTGAAATCAAGCCCAAATCTGCTCAAAAGATTGTCTCTCTATTAGAGAAAGCTGTTTCATTCAGTATTCAGTGCAAATCTTGCCAAACTGATGGATGCTTATGCCTTATGAAGTACAATGTTTTCTGCAATGCTGTAAGACAGTTCCCTTTCGATACTTCACTCATACTGCGTATGGGGAAAAGCTCCTTTTTTCCTCGATACTGAAGCCTTTTTTCAATAACGCAGTGCAACTGCACTGCCATTGGTTTAATCTGTAAACTTTTTTAAACCAATGACAGCGCTGCGTAGCTGCGCGAGCCTGTGGCGATGCAGCGCGCCAAAGCCCGCCAGAATGGGCGGGGCGAATGGCTATATAAGCAGGCAATCGCCAGAGGAAATCAGATCTTACTCCTTCAGCGACGACTTCACTTCGTTGGATCTCTGCTGAACGCCTTCGCCTGGAACGAGCTCTCGCCGTCGAAGAGGCACCGCAGCGGAACAGCTGAGACCGCCGACCGCCTGCAGCGCCGGCGTACTCGCAGACAGCCGCTCTCAGCGCCGATCTCGGGCCGCCCGCTTCCCGCTTCCGGCCGCTTCTCAGCGATCTCCTGCCGCCATCCGGCGATCCTAAAAGAGCTTTTTCCAGCGGTTTTCACCGCTCTAAAAGAGCGTTTCTAACGCCGTTTTAACGGCGACGGCCATGCCGCGCCACAGCTGTGGCACATGCAGAGCCCCTCTGCATGAGGACGACGGCCATGGTGAGTGTGTTTTCTGCCTGGGTAAACCCCATGCTGAGGCTGCACTCACTGAGACTTCATGCTGCTTTTGTGAAAGCATGAGTCTCGCCTCTCTGCGCTCGCGGATTGCTTTCTTTAATGAAAGTAATCCCGCCCTCGCGCCCTCCCGTCTTTTTCCTCCCGCGAGCCGGCCAGGAAAAGACAGCGGGGAAGAGGGGCCCAGCGCCCGGATTTGGGTGAGCTCACGCCGGCTCAGCGCCCGCGTGCCTCACCCTCTCCAATGAGAGAGCCGTCCCCTGTCCTCTTCTCACGCCCAGAGCAGCGTCCCTCGGCTGAAGCGAGCGACCTCGTCTCTTTTGGCGGATCGGAGGACGAGCCGCTTGACGACTCCATGTCACTCGCGGCTTCTGAAACGGAGGACTGGGCCGGCGATTCTGACCCCGCCCACCTGCCGTCACTGGAGCCCATTGACGCCAGAGCTGGGATGGATGCCGAGCTTCTCCGCATCCTCTCCAAGGCCGTTGAGGAACTCCATTTGGAGTGGGCCCCCCCTGAAGAGCCGACACGCAGCAGGCTGGACGAGTGGTACCTGCCAGGACGCCGCCAGGCCCCCCGCCAGCGACCTGCCCCATTCTTCCCTGAGGTTCATGACGAGCTGACAAAGTCGTGGCGCGCCCCCTACTCGGCCCGCCTACGCACTTCCTCTGCAGCTCTCAGCTCAGTAGATGGCTCTCAGGAGAAGGGCTATGAGCAATTGCCGCCCCTGGATGAGGCCGTGGCTGCTCACCTCTGTCCCCCCGCGGCTGTGGGGTGGAAAAATAAGAGAGCCCTTCCTTCCAAGCCCTGCAGGACGACCTCTGCCATGGCTGGCAGGGCCTACACTTCTGCGGGCCAAGCCGCTTCATCTCTGCACACCATGGCCATATTGCAGGTGTTCCAGGCAAAGCTTCTCCGTTCACTGGATGAGTCTAGCTCTAGTGAACCTGCTTTCCGTGACCTCCGCAGCGCCACTGATTTGGCTCTGCGCGCCACGAAAGCCACGGCCCAGGCCATCGGACGATCCATGGCCAACCTGGTTGTGCTGGAGCGCCACCTCTGGCTCAACCTAACAGAGATTAAGGAGAGCGACAAAGTGGCCTTTCTTGATGCCCCAGTCTCTCCATGCGGCCTCTTCGGACCAGCGGTAGGAGGGTTTACAGAACGCTTCACTGCAGCACAGAAGTCGTCCCAAGCCATGCGACACTTCCTGCCCAAGCGCTCCACCTCTGCCCCGAGTCGCCCCAGGACTGCGCCGACTCAGCACCAGAGCAAACCTGCCCCTTCTACCCCCCAGGCGGCACCCCCTAAGGAGCAGCACCCAGCTCGCCCCACTAGGCGCGCTAAACCGCCTAGACGTCAGGGCCCCCGGCAAAGGATTGTGCTGGACCCGACGCCCTCTAAATCCTCCTGATCGTTGGGGAAGAAAGAGGAAGGGGCAAAGTCCCGCCGCGGCCGGACCACCCCAGAAGCTCTCTCGCCTGTCTGCTGTGCGACCTGGGCCCACTGTTGTTGCGTCCACGCAAAGCACCGTTGTTATGGCGAACACAATAAATATTTCACATTTTCAAAAAGAGAGCACTTTTCCTCTTCCACACTCGTCGGTGTTCAGGCCCCTGATCAGCGGTCTGCCATCCGACACTATCCAGCCCCTTGTCACGCGGGCCGAGGCCTGGCAGGCCATCCCCGGAGTGTCCAAGTGGGTGTTGGGAATAATAAAACACGGATACTCACTGCAGTTCGCCCGAAGACCCCCGCGTTTTCGCGGAGTGATTCCCACCTCGGTAGAGCCGGACGATGCTCAGGTCCTCCGCACCGAAGTGATGACGCTGTTAAGGAAGGGAGCCATAGAGATAGTTCCTCCCTCAGACAGCGGGTCGGGGTTCTACAGCCGTTATTTCCTTGTCCCCAAGAAAGATGGCGGTCTCAGACCCATCTTAGACCTCAGACAACTGAACCTTTCCCTCATGAAACGGAAGTTCAAGATGTTGACACTGAAGCAGATCCTCACGCAGATTTGCCCCGAGGACTGGTTCTTCTCGCTGGACCTGAAAGATGCTTACTTTCACATCCAGATAGCCCCCCATCACAGACGATTCTTGAGGTTCGCGTTCGAGGGTGTGGCTTACCAATATACAGTCCTTCCCTTTGGGCTGTCTCTAGCTCCCCGCACTTTCACGAAGTGCATGAACGAGGCGCTCTCCCCTCTGAGACAGATGGGAATTCGCATTCTGAACTATCTCGACGACTGGCTCATTCTAGCCCAGTCACGAACCGAGCTAGACCACAACAGATCCATGCTCCCGAGCCACTTACAGTGCCTAGGACTCAGGGTCAATTTCGCCAAGAGCTCACTGCTCCCCAGCCAACGTATTACGTTCCTGGGAGCAGTTTTCGACTCCGTCAATATGAGGGCGGTCATATCACCAGAGCGCGCTCTTGTACTTCAGCAGCTTGCGGCCTCTGTCAAGAACAAAGCCTGTTTCCCTCTGAAGTTCTTTCAGATGATGCTAGGGCTGATGGCTTCCGCCTCCCCAGTCTTACAGCTCGGCCTCCTACGAATGCGGCCCTTGCAGTACTGGCTGAAACTCCGGGTCCCACCTCATGCTTGGCGGCACGGCCGCTTTCGCATCAGGGTCAACCAGGCCTGTCTAGCAGCCCTGGAGCCTTGGATGAACCCTGTTTGGTTCAGTCGTGGAGTACCCCTACAGGCGGTTTCCAGAAGGACGGTACTCTCAACAGATGCGTCCAACCTGGGTTGGGGTGCTCTGTGCGAGGGCAGACCAGCCTTCGGCTCGTGGTCGCACGAAGAAAGCCATCTTCATATCAACTGCCTCGAGATGCTGGCAGTAGAACGAGCCCTTCAATCCTTTCAGGCAATCTTGGAAGGGCGCTACATCCTAGTCCAGTCGGACAGCATGACAGTGGTGTCCTACATAAATCACCAAGGCGGCCTTTCATCCAGCCGCCTCTGCGCACTGGCAAAGCGCCTCTTGGAATGGGCATTACCCAGGTTGCGATCGCTCAAGGCGACACACATACCTGGCAAGACGAATCTGGGAGCAGACATGCTTTCACGGAGCAATGTCCCCTCGGACGAGTGGATGCTCCATCCCCAGACAGTTCTCAAAATCTGGGAGATTTTCGGGAAGGCAGAGGTCGACCTCTTCGCCTCAGAAAGCAACTCTCATTGCCCAACTTATTTTTCAAAGGAAACAGATGCACTGGCCCACAGCTGGCCCAGCCTCCTTCTTTATGCTTTTCCCCCGATTGCTCTGATCCCTCAGGTCATCAGACGAGTCAGGGAAGACAGACACAGAGTCCTCCTAGTGGCCCCACTCTGGAGGACCCAAGTTTGGTCCTCGGAGCTTTTCAGGCTTTCCATGAAAGCCCCATGGCCGATCCCCCTGAGGCGGGACCTCCTCTCTCAGGCGAACAGGACAATCTGGCATCCACAGCCAGAACTCTGGGCTCTGCATGTATGGTCCCTCGATGGGAGCCTCTGAGCCTCCCCGGGGACGTACTACACACCATTGCTCAGGCAAGAGCCCCGTCTACAAGACGCCTCTATGCCCAAAAATGGTCAGTCTTTGTTGACTGGTGCTTAGCACAAAACAAAGACCCTGTTGAGTGTGATGTATCTCCGATACTGTCATTTCTCCAGGAGCGTCTAGAAAAGGGTCTCACCCCTTCCACACTCAAAGTGTACGTAGCAGCCATTGCAGCATTTCATGCTCCTATTGCTGGCCAATCAGTGGGTCGACACAGCCTCATTGTGCGTTTCCTGAGAGGTGCTAGGCGGTTGAAGCCCCCACGCCCTCTTACCGTTCCCACTTGGGACCTTCACACGGTCCTTGGAGCACTCAAAGGACCTCCCTTTGAACCGCTGCGGTCAGCTGACCTTCGGCCCCTAACGCTCAAAACCGCTTTGCTACTTGCTCTAACATCGGTCAAGCGTGTTGGCGATTTGCAGACCCTCTCGGTGAGCCCTGCATGCCTTGAGTTTGGGCCCAATGACTCTAAGGTCATTTTAAAACCCAGGCATGGCTACGTACCTAAAGTGCTCTCGACGCCATTCAGAGCACAGGTAATTTCCCTCTCAGCTCTGCCTCCGTTGTCAGGTGAGCGAGAGCTGGATTTACTCTGCCCAGTGAGGGCTTTGAGAATTTACATTGAGCGGTCTCAGCTGTTCAGGCAATCTGACCAGCTTTTAGTCTGCTTTGGTGACCGCACCAAAGGGTCTTCGGTCTCAAAGCAACGCCTCTCGCGTTGGATAGTTGAAGCTATCGCTCTATGTTACTCCTCTATGGGCCTTGAGTGCCCCATAGGAGTTAGAGCCCACTCTACTAGAGGGATGGCCTCTTCATGGGCCTGGTCTAGTGGTGTCTCTATCAAGGACATCTGTGAGGCGGCCGGCTGGTCCTCGCCGTCCACTTTTGTCAGGTTCTATAACTTGGATATCCCGACCTTGCATGCTCGGGTTCTTTCGGTTTGATACGACAGCCTCTAGCAGACTCTGTCATCATACCACCTCCAGGGAGCTAGCTCCCTCTCAGCAGTGTAACGTCAAGGGTTCGATGGCTCCGGCCCTCTCACTTATCCTCTGGACCCCAGGGTGTTCAAGTTAAGTCTTGTCGTTCCCTACCGTGGCACGGCGCGGTTGAATTCGTTCCCCATACGCAGTATGAGTGAAGTATCGAAAGGGAACGTACTCGGTTACGAACGTAACCTCGGTTCCCTGAGATACGGAACGAGTACTGCGTTATATGCCGTGCCACGAGGCTGCGGGTTCAGTGTCGTCGCTTCAGTCGTATGACCTGATTTCCTCTGGCGATTGCCTGCTTATATAGCCATTCGCCCCGCCCATTCTGGCGGGCTTTGGCGCGCTGCATCGCCACAGGCTCGCGCAGCTACGCAGCGCTGTCATTGGTTTAAAAAAGTTTACAGATTAAATCAATGGCAGTGCAGTTGCACTGCGTTATTGAAAAAAGGCTTCAGTATCGAGGAAAAAAGGAGCTTTTCCCCATACGCAGTACTCGTTCTCAGGGAACAGAGGTTACGTTCGTAACCGAGTACGTTTTTAATGTGTTAGAAGTTATATACACAAAAACTAATGTTAGGACTTCAATGATCAAGATTGTCAGTTTACAGCTTTCTGAGTCCAGTAATGTTGAAATAGTGTTTCTGTTCAAATGAAGTGAAATCAAGCCCAAATCTGCTCACAAGCTTGTCTCTCTATTAGAGAAAGCTGTTTCATTCAGTATTCAGTGCAAATCTTGCCAAACTGATGGATGCTTATGCCTTATGAAGTACAATGTTTTCTGCAATGCTGTAAGACAGTTTTTAATGTGTTAGAAGTTATATACACAAAAACTAATGTTAGGACTTCAATGATCAAGATTGTCAGTTTACAGCTTTCTGAGTCCAGTAATGTTGAAATAGTGTTTCTGTTCAAATGAAGTGAAATCAAGCCCAAATCTGCTCAAAAGCTTGTCTCTCTAATAGAGAAAGCTGTTTCATTCAGTATTCAGTGCAAATCTTGCCAAACTGATAGATGCTTATGCCATATGAAATACAATGTTTTCTGCAATGCTGTAAGACAGTTTTTAATGTGTTAGAAGTTATATGCACAAAAACTTATGTTAGGACTTCAATGATCAAGATTGTCAGTTTACAGCTTTATGAGTCCAGTAATGCTGAAATAGTGTTTCTGTTCAAATGAAGTGAAATCAAGCCCAAATCTGCTCAAAAGCTTGTCTCTCTAATAGAGAAAGCTGTTTCATTCAGTATTCAGTGCAAATCTTGCCAAACTGATAGATGCTTATACCATTTGAAATACAATGTTTTCTGCAATGCTGTAAGACAGTTTTTAATGTGTTAGAAGTTATATACACAAAAACTAATGTTAGGACTTCAATGATCAATATTGTCAGTTTACAGCTTTCTGAGTCCAGTAATGTTGAAATAGTGTTTCTGTTCAAATGAAGTGAAATCAAGCCCAAATCTGCTCAAAAGCTTGTCTCTCTATTAGAGAAAGCTGTTTCATTCAGTATTCAGTGCAAATCTTGCCAAACTGATAGATGCTTATGCCATATGAAATACAATGTTTTCTGCAATGTTGTAAGACAGTTTTTAATGTGTTAGAAGTTATATGCACAAAAACTTATGTTAGGACTTCAATGATCAAGATTGTCAGTTTACAGCTTTCTGAGTCCAGTAATGCTGAAATAGTGCTTCTGTTCAAATGAAGTGAAATCTAGCCAAATCTGCTCAAAAGCTTGTCTCTCTATTAGAGAAAGCTGTTTCATTCAGTATTCAGTGCAAATCTTGCCAAACTGATAGATGCTTATGCCATATGAAATACAATGTTTTCTGCAATGCTGTAAGATAGTTTTTAATGTGTTAGAAGTTATATGCACAAAAACTTATGTTAGGACTTCAATGATCCAGATTGTCAGTTTACAGCTTTCTGAGTCCAGTAATGCTGAAATAGTGCTTCTGTTCAAATGAAGTGAAATCTAGCCCAAATCTGCTCAAAGGCTTGTCTCTCTATTAGAGAAAGCTGTTTCATTCAGTATTCAGTGCAAATCTTGCCAAACTGATAGATGCTTATGCCTTATGAAGTACAATGTTTTCTGCAATGCTGTAAGACAGTTTTTAATGTGTTAGAAGTTATATACACAAAAACTAATGTTAGGACTTCAATGATCAAGATTGTCAGTTTACAGCTTTCTGAGTCCAGTAATGTTGAAATAGTGTTTCTGTTCAAATGAAGTGAAATCAAGCCCAAATCTGCTCAAAAGCTTGTCTCTCTATTAGAGAAAGCTGTTTCATTCAGTATTCAGTGCAAATCTTGCCAAACTGATAGATGCTTATGCCATATAAAATACAATGTTTTCTGCAATGCTGTAAGACAGCTTTTAAAGTGTTAGAAGTTATATGCACAAAAACTTATGTTAGGACTTCTCTGATCAAGATTGTCAGTTTACAGCTTTCTGAGTCCAGTAATGCTGAAATAGTGTTTCTGTTCAAATGAAGTGAAATCAAGCCCAAATCTGCTCAAAAGCTTGTCTCTCTAATAGAGAAAGCTGTTTCATTCAGTATTCAGTGCAAATCTTGCCATACTGAAACATGCTTATGCCATATGAAATACAATGTTTTCTGCAATGCTGTAAGACAGTTTTTAATGTGTTAGAAGTTATATGCACAAAAACTTATGTTAGGACTTCAATGATCAAGATTGTCAGTTTACAGCTTTCTGAGTCCAGTAATGCTGAAATAGTGCTTCTGTTCAAATGAAGTGAAATCTAGCCAAATCTGCTCAAAAGCTTTGTCTCTCTATTAGAGAAATCTGTTTCATTCAGTATTCAGTGCAAATCTTGCCAATCTGATAGATGCTTATGCCTTATGAAGTACAATGTTTTCTGCAATGCTGTAAGACAGTTTTTAATGTGTTAGAAGTTATATGCACAAAAATTTATGTTAGGACTTCAATGATCAAGATTGTCAGTTTACAGCTTTCTGAGTCCTGTAATGTTGAAATAGTGTTTCTGTTCAAATGAAGTGAAATCAAGCCCAAATCTGCTCAAAAGCTTGTCTCTCTAATAGAGAAAGCTGTTTCATTCAGTATTCAGTGCAAATCTTGCCAAACTGATAGATGCTTATGCCATATGAAATACAATGTTTTCTGCAATGCTGTAAGACAGTTTTTAATGTGTTAGAAGTTATATGCACAAAAACTTATGTTAGGACTTCAATGATCAAGATTGTCAGTTTACAGCTGTATGAGTCCAGTAATGCTGAAATAGTGTTTCTGTTCAAATGAAGTGAAATCAAGCCCAAATCTGCTCAAAAGCTTGTCTCTCTAATAGAGAAAGCTGTTTCATTCAGTATTCAGTGCAAATCTTGCCAAACTGATAGATGCTTATGCCATTTGAAATACAATGTTTTCTGCAATGCTGTAAGACAGTTTTTAATGTGTTAGAAGTTATATGCACAAAAACTTATGTTAGGACTTCGATGATCAAGATTGTCAGTTTACAGCTTTCTGAGTCCAGTAATGTTGAAATAGTGTTTCTGTTCAAATGAAGTGAAATCAAGCCCAAATCTGCTCAAAAGCTTGTCTCTCTAATAGAGAAAGCAGTTTCATTCAGTATTCAGTGCAAATCTTGCTAAACTGATAGATGCTTATGCCATATGAAATACAATGTTTTCTGCAATGCTGTAAGACAGTTTTTAATGTGTTAGAAGTTATATGCACAAAAACTTATGTTAGGACTTCAATGATCAAGATTGTCAGTTTACAGCTTTCTGAGTCCAGTAATGCTGAAATAGTGTTTCTGTTCAAATGAAGTGAAATCAAGCCCAAATCTGCTCAAAAGCTTGTCTCTCTAATAGAGAAAGCTGTTTCATTCAGTATTCAGTGCAAATCTTGCCATACTGAAACATGCTTATGCCATATGAAATACAATGTTTTCTGCAATGCTGTAAGACAGTTTTTAATGTGTTAGAAGTTATATGCACAAAAACTTATGTTAGGACTTCAATGATCAAGATTGTCAGTTTACAGCTTTCTGAGTCCAGTAATGCTGAAATAGTGCTTCTGTTCAAATGAAGTGAAATCTAGCCAAATCTGCTCAAAAGCTTGTCTCTCTATTAGAGAAAGCTGTTTCATTCAGTATTCAGTGCAAATCTTGCCAAACTGATAGATGCTTATGCCATATGAAATACAATGTTTTCTGCAATGCTGTAAGACAGTTTTTAATGTGTTAGAAGTTATATGCACAAAAACTTATGTTAGGACTTCAATGATCAAGATTGTCAGTTTACAGCTTTCTGAGTCCAGTAATGCTGAAATAGTGCTTCTGTTCAAATGAAGTGAAATCTAGCCCAAATCTGCTCAAAAGCTTGTCTCTCTATTAGAGAAAGCTGTTTCATTCAGTATTCAGTGCAAATCTTGCCAAACTGATAGATGCTTATGCCTTATGAAGTACAATGTTTTCTGCAATGCTGTAAGACAGTTTTTAATGTGTTAGAAGTTATATACACAAAAACTAATGTTAGGACTTCAATGATCAAGATTGTCAGTTTACAGCTTTCTGAGTCCAGTAATGTTGAAATAGTGTTTCTGTTCAAATGAAGTGAAATCAAGCCCAAATCTGCTCAAAAGCTTGTCTCTCTATTAGAGAAAGCTGTTTCATTCAGTATTCAGTGCAAATCTTGCCAAACTGATAGATGCTTATGCCATATGAAATACAATGTTTTCTGCAATGCTGTAAGACAGTTTTTAATGTGTTAGAAGTTATATGCACAAAAACTTATGTTAGGACTTCAATGATCAAGATTGTCAGTTTACAGCTTTCTGAGTCCAGTAATGCTGAAATAGTGCTTCTGTTCAAATGAAGTGAAATCTAGCCAAATCTGCTCAAAAGCTTGTCTCTCTATTAGAGAAAGCTGTTTCATTCAGTATTCAGTGCAAATATTGCCAAACTGATAGATGCTTATGCCATATGAAATACAATGTTTTCTGCAATGCTGTAAGACAGTTTTTAATGTGTTAGAAGTTATATGCACAAAAACTTATGTTAGGACTTCAATGATCAAGATTGTCAGTTTACAGCTTTCTGAGTCCAGTAATGCTGAAATAGTGCTTCTGTTCAAATGAAGTGAAATCTAGCCCAAATCTGCTCAAAAGCTTGTCTCTCTATTAGAGAAAGCTGTTTCATTCAGTATTCAGTGCAAATCTTGCCAAACTGATAGATGCTTATGCCTTATGAAGTACAATGTTTTCTGCAATGCTGTAAGACAGTTTTTAATGTGTTAGAAGTTATATACACAAAAACTAATGTTAGGACTTCAATGATCAAGATTGTCAGTTTACAGCTTTCTGAGTCCAGTAATGTTGAAATAGTGTTTCTGTTCAAATGAAGTGAAATCAAGCCCAAATCTGCTCAAAAGCTTGTCTCTCTATTAGAGAAAGCTGTTTCATTCAGTATTCAGTGCAAATCTTGCCAAACTGATAGATGCTTATGCCATATGAAATACAATGTTTTCTGCAATGCTGTAAGACAGTTTTTAATGTGTTAGAAGTTATATGCACAAAAACTTATGTTAGGACTTCAATGATCAAGATTGTCAGTTTACAGCTTTCTGAGTCCAGTAATGCTGAAATAGTGCTTCTGTTCAAATGAAGTGAAATCTAGCCAAATCTGCTCAAAAGCTTGTCTCTCTATTAGAGAAAGCTGTTTCATTCAGTATTCAGTGCAAATCTTGCCAAACTGATAGATGCTTATGCCTTATGAAGTACAATGTTTTCTGCAATGCTGTAAGACAGTTTTTAATGTGTTAGAAGTTATATACACAAAAACTAATGTTAGGACTTCAATGATCAAGATTGTCAGTTTACAGCTTTCTGAGTCCAGTAATGTTGAAATAGTGTTTCTGTTCAAATGAAGTGAAATCAAGCCCAAATCTGCTCAAAAGCTTGTCTCTCTATTAGAGAAAGCTGTTTCATTCAGTATTCAGTGCAAATCTTGCCAAACTGATAGATGCTTATGCCATATGAAATACAATGTTTTCTGCAATGCTGTAAGACAGTTTTTAATGTGTTAGAAGTTATATGCACAAAAACTTATGTTAGGACTTCAATGATCAAGATTGTCAGTTTACAGCTTTCTGAGTCCAGTAATGCTGAAATAGTGCTTCTGTTCAAATGAAGTGAAATCTAGCCAAATCTGCTCAAAAGCTTGTCTCTCTATTAGAGAAAGCTGTTTCATTCAGTATTCAGTGCAAATCTTGCCAATCTGATAGATGCTTATGCCTTATGAAGTACAATGTTTTCTGCAATGCTGTAAGACAGTTTTTAATGTGTTAGAAGTTATATGCACAAAAACTTATGTTAGGACTTCAATGATCAAGATTGTCAGTTTACAGCTTTCTGAGTCCAGTAATGCTGAAATAGTGCTTCTGTTCAAATGAAGTGAAATCTAGCCAAATCTGCTCAAAAGCTTGTCTCTCTATTAGAGAAAGCTGTTTCATTCAGTATTCAGTGCAAATCTTGCCAAACTGATAGATGCTTATGCCATATGAAATACAATGTTTTCTGCAATGCTGTAAGACAGTTTTTAATGTGTTAGAAGTTATATGCACAAAAACTTATGTTAGGACTTCAATGATCAAGATTGTCAGTTTACAGCTTTCTGAGTCCAGTAATGCTGAAATAGTGCTTCTGTTCAAATGAAGTGAAATCTAGCCCAAATCTGCTCAAAAGCTTGTCTCTCTATTAGAGAAAGCTGTTTCATTCAGTATTCAGTGCAAATCTTGCCAAACTTATAGATGCTTATGCCTTATGAAGTACAATGTTTTCTGCAATGCTGTAAGACAGTTTTTAATGTGTTAGAAGTTATATACACAAAAACTAATGTTAGGACTTCAATGATCAAGATTGTCAGTTTACAGCTTTCTGAGTCCAGTAATGTTGAAATAGTGTTTCTGTTCAAATGAAGTGAAATCAAGCCCAAATCTGCTCCAAAGCTTGTCTCTCTATTAGAGAAAGCTGTTTCTTTCAGTATTCAGTGCAAATCTTGCCATACTGAAACATGCTTATGCCTTATGAAGTACAATGTTTTCTGCAATGCTGTAAGACAGTTTTTAATGTGTTAGAAGTTATATGCACAAAAGCTTATGTTAGGACTTCAATGATCAAAATTGTCAGTTTACAGCTTTCTGAGTCCAGTAATGCTGAAATAGTGCTTCTGTTCAAATGAAGTGAAATCTAGCCCAAATCTGCTCAAAAGCTTGTCTCTCTATTAGAGAAAGCTGTTTCATTCAGTATTCAGTGCAAATCTTGCCAAACTGATGGATGCTTATGCCTTATGAAGTACAATGTTTTCTGCAATGCTGTAAGACAGTTTTTAATGTGTTAGAAGTTATATACACAAAAACTAATGTTAGGACTTCAATGATCAAGATTGTCAGTTTACAGCTTTCTGAGTCCAGTAATGTTGAAATAGTGTTTCTGTTCAAATGAAGTGAAATCAAGCCCAAATCTGCTCAAAAGCTTGTCTCTCTATTAGAGAAAGCTGTTTCATTCAGTATTCAGTGCAAATCTTGCCAAACTGATAGATGCTTATGCCATATGAAATACAATGTTTTCTGCAATGTTGTAAGACAGTTTTTAATGTGTTAGAAGTTATATGCACAAAAACTTATGTTAGGACTTCAATGATCAAGATTGTCAGTTTACAGCTTTCTGAGTCCAGTAATGCTGAAATAGTGTTTCTGTTCAAATGAAGTGAAATCAAGCCCAAATCTGCTCAAAAGCTTGTCTCTCTAATAGAGAAAGCTGTTTCATTCAGTATTCAGTGCAAATCTTGCCATACTGAAACATGCTTATGCCATATGAAATACAATGTTTTCTGCAATGCTGTAAGACAGTTTTTAATGTGTTAGAAGTTATATGCACAAAAACTTATGTTAGGACTTCAATGATCAAGATTGTCAGTTTACAGCTCTCTGAGTCCAGTAATGCTGAAATAGTGCTTCTGTTCAAATGAAGTGAAATCTAGCCCAAATCTGCTCAAAAGCTTGTCTCTCTATTAGAGAAAGCTGTTTCATTCAGTATTCAGTGCAAATCTTGCCAAACTGATAGATGCTTATGCCTTATGAAGTACAATGTTTTCTGCAATGCTGTAAGACAGTTTTTAATGTGTTAGAAGTTATATACACAAAAACTAATGTTAGGACTTCAATGATCAAGATTGTCAGTTTACAGCTTTCTGAGTCCAGTAATGCTGAAATAGTGCTTCTGTTCAAATGAAGTGAAATCTAGCCAAATCTGCTCAAAAGCTTGTCTCTCTATTAGAGAAAGCTGTTTCATTCAGTATTCAGTGCAAATCTTGCCAATCTGATAGATGCTTATGCCTTATGAAGTACAATGTTTTCTGCAATGCTGTAAGACAGTTTTTAATGTGTTAGAAGTTATATGCACAAAAACTTATGTTAGGACTTCAATGATCAAGATTGTCAGTTTACAGCTTTCTGAGTCCAGTAATGCTGAAATAGTGCTTCTGTTCAAATGAAGTGAAATCTAGCCAAATCTGCTCAAAAGCTTGTCTCTCTATTAGAGAAAGCTGTTTTATTCAGTATTCAGTGCAAATCTTGCCAAACTGATAGATGCTTATGCCATATGAAATACAATGTTTTCTGCAATGCTGTAAGACAGTTTTTAATGTGTTAGAAGTTATATGCACAAAAACTTATGTTAGGACTTCAATGATCAAGATTGTCAGTTTACAGCTTTCTGAGTCCAGTAATGCTGAAATAGTGCTTCTGTTCAAATGAAGTGAAATCTAGCCCAAATCTGCTCAAAAGCTTGTCTCTCTATTAGAGAAAGCTGTTTCATTCAGTATTCAGTGCAAATCTTGCCAAACTGATAGATGCTTATGCCTTATGAAGTACAATGTTTTCTGCAATGCTGTAAGACAGTTTTTAATGTGTTAGAAGTTATATACACAAAAACTAATGTTAGGACTTCAATGATCAAGATTGTCAGTTTACAGCTTTCTGAGTCCAGTAATGTTGAAATAGTGTTTCTGTTCAAATGAAGTGAAATCAAGCCCAAATCTGCTCAAAAGCTTGTCTCTCTATTAGAGAAAGCTGTTTCATTCAGTATTCAGTGCAAATCTTGCCAAACTGATAGATGCTTATGCCATATGAAATACAATGTTTTCTGCAATGCTGTAAGACAGTTTTTAATGTGTTAGAAGTTATATGCACAAAAACTTATGTTAGGACTTCAATGATCAAGATTGTCAGTTTACAGCTTTCTGAGTCCAGTAATGCTGAAATAGTGCTTCTGTTCAAATGAAGTGAAATCTAGCCAAATCTGCTCAAAAGCTTGTCTCTCTATTAGAGAAAGCTGTTTCATTCAGTATTCAGTGCAAATCTTGCCAAACTGATAGATGCTTATGCCTTATGAAGTACAATGTTTTCTGCAATGCTGTAAGACAGTTTTTAATGTGTTAGAAGTTATATACACAAAAACTAATGTTAGGACTTCAATGATCAAGATTGTCAGTTTACAGCTTTCTGAGTCCAGTAATGTTGAAATAGTGTTTCTGTTCAAATGAAGTGAAATCAAGCCCAAATCTGCTCAAAAGCTTGTCTCTCTATTAGAGAAAGCTGTTTCATTCAGTATTCAGTGCAAATCTTGCCAAACTGATAGATGCTTATGCCATATGAAATACAATGTTTTCTGCAATGCTGTAAGACAGTTTTTAATGTGTTAGAAGTTATATGCACAAAAACTTATGTTAGGACTTCAATGATCAAGATTGTCAGTTTACAGCTTTCTGAGTCCAGTAATGCTGAAATAGTGCTTCTGTTCAAATGAAGTGAAATCTAGCCCAAATCTGCTCAAAAGCTTGTCTCTCTATTAGAGAAAGCTGTTTCATTCAGTATTCAGTGCAAATCTTGCCAAACTGATAGATGCTTATGCCTTATGAAGTACAATGTTTTCTGCAATGCTGTAAGACAGTTTTTAATGTGTTAGAAGTTATATACACAAAAACTAATGTTAGGACTTCAATGATCAAGATTGTCAGTTTACAGCTTTCTGAGTCCAGTAATGTTGAAATAGTGTTTCTGTTCAAATGAAGTGAAATCAAGCCCAAATCTGCTCAAAAGCTTGTCTCTCTATTAGAGAAAGCTGTTTCATTCAGTATTCAGTGCAAATCTTGCCAAACTGATAGATGCTTATGCCATATGAAATACAATGTTTTCTGCAATGCTGTAAGACAGTTTTTAATGTGTTAGAAGTTATATGCACAAAAACTTATGTTAGGACTTCAATGATCAAGATTGTCAGTTTACAGCTTTCTGAGTCCAGTAATGCTGAAATAGTGCTTCTGTTCAAATGAAGTGAAATCTAGCCCAAATCTGCTCAAAAGCTTGTCTCTCTATTAGAGAAAGCTGTTTCATTCAGTATTCAGTGCAAATCTTGCCAAACTGATAGATGCTTATGCCTTATGAAGTACAATGTTTTCTGCAATGCTGTAAGACAGTTTTTAATGTGTTAGAAGTTATATACACAAAAACTAATGTTAGGACTTCAATGATCAAGATTGTCAGTTTACAGCTTTCTGAGTCCAGTAATGTTGAAATAGTGTTTCTGTTCAAATGAAGTGAAATCAAGCCCAAATCTGCTCAAAAGCTTGTCTCTCTATTAGAGAAAGCTGTTTCATTCAGTATTCAGTGCAAATCTTGCCAAACTGATAGATGCTTATGCCATATGAAATACAATGTTTTCTGCAATGCTGTAAGACAGTTTTTAATGTGTTAGAAGTTATATGCACAAAAACTTATGTTAGGACTTCAATTATCAAGATTGTCAGTTTACAGCTTTCTGAGTCCAGTAATGCTGAAATAGTGCTTCTGTTCAAATGAAGTGAAATCTAGCCAAATCTGCTCAAAAGCTTGTCTCTCTATTAGAGAAAGCTGTTTCATTCAGTATTCAGTGCAAATCTTGCCAATCTGATAGATGCTTATGCCTTATGAGGTACAATGTTTTCTGCAATGCTGTAAGACAGTTTTTAATGTGTTAGAAGTTATATGCACAAAAACTTATGTTAGGACTTCAATGATCAAGATTGTCAGTTTACAGCTTTCTGAGTCCAGTAATGCTGAAATAGTGCTTCTGTTCAAATGAAGTGAAATCTAGCCAAATCTGCTCAAAAGCTTGTCTCTCTATTAGAGAAAGCTGTTTCATTCAGTATTCAGTGCAAATATTGCCAAACTGATAGATGCTTATGCCATATGAAATACAATGTTTTCTGCAATGCTGTAAGACAGTTTTTAATGTGTTAGAAGTTATATGCACAAAAACTTATGTTAGGACTTCAATGATCAAGATTGTCAGTTTACAGCTTTCTGAGTCCAGTAATGCTGAAATAGTGCTTCTGTTCAAATGAAGTGAAATCTAGCCCAAATCTGCTCAAAAGCTTGTCTCTCTATTAGAGAAAGCTGTTTCATTCAGTATTCAGTGCAAATCTTGCCAAACTGATAGATGCTTATGCCATATGAAATACAATGTTTTCTGCAATGCTGTAAGACAGTTTTTAATGTGTTAGAAGTTATATGCACAAAAACTTATGTTAGGACTTCAATGATCAAGATTGTCAGTTTACAGCTTTCTGAGTCCAGTAATGCTGAAATAGTGCTTCTGTTCAAATGAAGTGAAATCTAGCCAAATCTGCTCAAAAGCTTGTCTCTCTATTAGAGAAAGCTGTTTCATTCAGTATTCAGTGCAAATCTTGCCAAACTGATAGATGCTTATGCCTTATGAAGTACAATGTTTTCTGCAATGCTGTAAGACAGTTTTTAATGTGTTAGAAGTTATATGCACAAAAGCTTATGTTAGGACTTCAATGATCAAAATTGTCAGTTTACAGCTTTCTGAGTCCAGTAATGCTGAAATAGTGCTTCTGTTCAAATGAAGTGAAATCTAGCCCAAATCTGCTCAAAAGCTTGTCTCTCTATTAGAGAAAGCTGTTTCATTCAGTATTCAGTGCAAATCTTGCCAAACTGATGGATGCTTATGCCTTATGAAGTACAATGTTTTCTGCAATGCTGTAAGACAGTTTTTAATGTGTTAGAAGTTATATACACAAAAACTAATGTTAGGACTTCAATGATCAAGATTGTCAGTTTACAGCTTTCTGAGTCCAGTAATGTTGAAATAGTGTTTCTGTTCAAATGAAGTGAAATCAAGCCCAAATCTGCTCAAAAGCTTGTCTCTCTATTAGAGAAAGCTGTTTCATTCAGTATTCAGTGCAAATCTTGCCAAACTGATAGATGCTTATGCCATATGAAATACAATGTTTTCTGCAATGCTGTAAGAAAGTTTTTAATGTGTTAGAAGTTATATGCACAAAAACTTATGTTAGGACTTCAATGATCAAGATTGTCAGTTTACAGCTTTCTGAGTCCAGTAATGCTGAAATAGTGCTTCTGTTCAAATGAAGTGAAATCTAGCCCAAATCTGCTCAAAAGCTTGTCTCTCTATTAGAGAAAGCTGTTTCATTCAGTATTCAGTGCAAATCTTGCCAAACTGATAGATGCTTATGCCTTATGAAGTACAATGTTTTCTGCAATGCTGTAAGACAGTTTTTAATGTGTTAGAAGTTATATACACAAAAACTAATGTTAGGACTTCAATGATCAAGATTGTCAGTTTACAGCTTTCTGAGTCCATTAATGTTGAAATAGTGTTTCTGTTCAAATGAAGTGAAATCAAGCCCAAATCTGCTCAAAAGCTTGTCTCTCTATTAGAGAAAGCTGTTTCATTCAGTATTCAGTGCAAATCTTGCCAAACCGATAGATGCTTATGCCATATGAAATACAATGTTTTCTGCAATGCTGTAAGACAGTTTTTAATGTGTTAGAAGTTATATGCACAAAAACTTATGTTAGGACTTCAATGATCAAGATTGTCAGTTTACAGCTTTCTGAGTCCAGTAATGCTGAAATAGTGCTTCTGTTCAAATGAAGTGAAATCTAGCCAAATCTGCTCAAAAGCTTGTCTCTCTATTAGAGAAAGCTGTTTCATTCAGTATTCAGTGCAAATCTTGCCAAACTGATAGATGCTTATGCCTTATGAAGTACAATGTTTTCTGCAATGCTGTAAGACAGTTTTTAATGTGTTAGAAGTTATATACACAAAAACTAATGTTAGGACTTCAATGATCAAGATTGTCAGTTTACAGCTTTCTGAGTCCAGTAATGTTGAAATAGTGTTTCTGTTCAAATGAAGTGAAATCAAGCCCAAATCTGCTCAAAAGCTTGTCTCTCTATTAGAGAAAGCTGTTTCATTCAGTATTCAGTGCAAATCTTGCCAAACTGATAGATGCTTATGCCATATGAAATACAATGTTTTCTGCAATGCTGTAAGACAGTTTTTAATGTGTTAGAAGTTATATGCACAAAAACTTATGTTAGGACTTCAATGATCAAGATTGTCAGTTTACAGCTTTCTGAGTCCAGTAATGCTGAAATAGTGCTTCTGTTCAAATGAAGTGAAATCTAGCCCAAATCTGCTCAAAAGCTTGTCTCTCTATTAGAGAAAGCTGTTTCATTCAGTATTCAGTGCAAATCTTGCCATACTGAAACATGCTTATGCCTTATGAAGTACAATGTTTTCTGCAATGCTGTAAGACAGTTTTTAATGTGTTAGAAGTTATATGCACAAAAACTTATGTTAGGACTTCAATGATCAAGATTGTCAGTTTACAGCTTTCTGAGTCCAGTAATGCTGAAATAGTGCTTCTGTTCAAATGAAGTGAAATCTAGCCAAATCTGCTCAAAAGCTTGTCTCTCTATTAGAGAAAGCTGTTTCATTCAGTATTCAGTGCAAATCTTGCCAAACTGATAGATGCTTATGCCTTATGAAGTACAATGTTTTCTGCAATGCTGTAAGACAGTTTTTAATGTGTTAGAAGTTATATACACAAAAACTAATGTTAGGACTTCAATGATCAAGATTGTCAGTTTACAGCTTTCTGAGTCCAGTAATGTTGAAATAGTGTTTCTGTTCAAATGAAGTGAAATCAAGCCCAAATCTGCTCAAAAGCTTGTCTCTCTATTAGAGAAAGCTGTTTCATTCAGTATTCAGTGCAAATCTTGCCAAACTGATAGATGCTTATGCCATATGAAATACAATGTTTTCTGCAATGCTGTAAGACAGTTTTTAATGTGTTAGAAGTTATATGCACAAAAACTTATGTTAGGACTTCAATGATCAAGATTGTCAGTTTACAGCTTTCTGAGTCCAGTAATGCTGAAATAGTGCTTCTGTTCAAATGAAGTGAAATCTAGCCCAAATCTGCTCAAAAGCTTGTCTCTCTATTAGAGAAAGCTGTTTCATTCAGTATTCAGTGCAAATCTTGCCATACTGAAACATGCTTATGCCTTATGAAGTACAATGTTTTCTGCAATGCTGTAAGACAGTTTTTAATGTGTTAGAAGTTATATGCACAAAAGCTTATGTTAGGACTTCAATGATCAAAATTGTCAGTTTACAGCTTTCTGAGTCCAGTAATGCTGAAATAGTGCTTCTGTTCAAATGAAGTGAAATCTAGCCCAAATCTGCTCAAAAGCTTGTCTCTCTATTAGAGAAAGCTGTTTCATTCAGTATTCAGTGCAAATCTTGCCAAACTGATGGATGCTTATGCCTTATGAAGTACAATGTTTTCTGCAATGCTGTAAGACAGTTTTTAATGTGTTAGAAGTTATATACAGAAAAACTAATGTTAGGACTTCAATGATCAAGATTGTCAGTTTACAGCTTTCTGAGTCCAGTAATGTTGAAATAGTGTTTCTGTTCAAATGAAGTGAAATCAAGCCCAAATCTGCTCCAAAGCTTGTCTCTCTATTAGAGAAAGCTGTTTCATTCAGTATTCAGTGCAAATCTTGCCAAACTGATAGATGCTTATGCCATATGAAATACAACGTTTTCTGCAATGTTGTAAGACAGTTTTTAATGTGTTAGAAGTTATATGCACAAAAACTTATGTTAGGACTTCAATGATCAAGATTGTCAGTTTACAGCTTTCTGAGTCCAGTAATGCTGAAATAGTGTTTCTGTTCAAATGAAGTGAAATCAAGCCCAAATCTGCTCAAAAGCTTGTCTCTCTAATAGAGAAAGCTGTTTCATTCAGTATTCAGTGCAAATCTTGCCATACTGAAACATGCTTATGCCATATGAAATACAATGTTTTCTGCAATGTTGTAAGACAGTTTTTAATGTGTTAGAAGTTATATGCACAAAAACTTATGTTAGGACTTCAATGATCAAGATTATCAGTTTACAGCTTTCTGAGTCCAGTAATGCTGAAATAGTGTTTCTGTTCAAATGAAGTGAAATCAAGCCCAAATCTGCTCAAAAGCTTGTCTCTCTAATAGAGAAAGCTGTTTCATTCAGTATTCAGTGCAAATCTTGCCATACTGAAACATGCTTATGCCATATGAAATACAATGTTTTCTGCAATGCTGTAAGACAGTTTTTAATGTGTTAGAAGTTATATGCACAAAAACTTATGTTAGGACTTCAATGATCAAGATTGTCAGTTTACAGCTTTCTGAGTCCAGTAATGCTGAAATAGTGCTTCTGTTCAAATGAAGTGAAATCTAGCCAAATCTGCTCAAAAGCTTGTCTCTCTATTAGAGAAAGCTGTTTCATTCAGTATTCAGTGCAAATCTTGCCAATCTGATAGATGCTTATGCCTTATGAAGTACAATGTTTTCTGCAATGCTGTAAGACAGTTTTTAATGTGTTAGAAGTTATATGCACAAAAACTTATGTTAGGACTTCAATGATCAAGATTGTCAGTTTACAGCTTTCTGAGTCCAGTAATGCTGAAATAGTGCTTCTGTTCAAATGAAGTGAAATCTAGCCAAATCTGCTCAAAAGTTTGTCTCTCTATTAGAGAAAGCTGTTTCATTCAGTATTCAGTGCAAATCTTGCCAAACTGATAGATGCTTTTGCCATATGAAATACAATGTTTTCTGCAATGCTGTAAGAAAGTTTTTAATGTGTTAGAAGTTATATGCACAAAAACTTATGTTAGGACTTCAATGATCAAGATTGTCAGTTTACAGCTTTCTGAGTCCAGTAATGCTGAAATAGTGCTTCTGTTCAAATGAAGTGAAATCTAGCCCAAATCTGCTCAAAAGCTTGTCTCTCTATTAGAGAAAGCTGTTTCATTCAGTATTCAGTGCAAATCTTGCCAAACTGATAGATGCTTATGCCTTATGAAGTACAATGTTTTCTGCAATGCTGTAAGACAGTTTTTAATGTGTTAGAAGTTATATACACAAAAACTAATGTTAGGACTTCAATGATCAAGATTGTCAGTTTACAGCTTTCTGAGTCCAGTAATGTTGAAATAGTGTTTCTGTTCAAATGAAGTGAAATCAAGCCCAAATCTGCTCAAAAGCTTGTCTCTCTATTAGAGAAAGCTGTTTCATTCAGTATTCAGTGCAAATCTTGCCAAACTGATAGATGCTTATGCCATATGAAATACAATGTTTTCTGCAATGCTGTAAGACAGTTTTTAATGTGTTAGAAGTTATATGCACAAAAACTTATGTTAGGACTTCAATGATCAAGATTGTCAGTTTACAGCTTTCTGAGTCCAGTAATGCTGAAATAGTGTTTCTGTTCAAATGAAGTGAAATCAAGCCCAAATCTGCTCAAAAGCTTGTCTCTCTAATAGAGAAAGCTGTTTCATTCAGTATTCAGTGCAAATCTTGCCATACTGAAACATGCTTATGCCATATGAAATACAATGTTTTCTGCAATGCTGTAAGACAGTTTTTAATGTGTTAGAAGTTATATGCACAAAAACTTATGTTAGGACTTCAATGATCAAGATTGTCAGTTTACAGCTTTCTGAGTCCAGTAATGCTGAAATAGTGCTTCTGTTCAAATGAAGTGAAATCTAGCCAAATCTGCTCAAAAGCTTGTCTCTCTATTAGAGAAATCTGTTTCATTCAGTATTCAGTGCAAATCTTGCCAATCTGATAGATGCTTAATGCCTTATGAAGTACAATGTTTTCTGCAATGCTGTAAGACAGTTTTTAATGTGTTAGAAGTTATATGCACAAAAACTTATGTTAGGACTTCAATGATCAAGATTGTCAGTTTACAGCTTTCTGAGTCCTGTAATGTTGAAATAGTGTTTCTGTTCAAATGAAGTGAAATCAAGCCCAAATCTGCTCAAAAGCTTGTCTCTCTAATAGAGAAAGCTGTTTCATTCAGTATTCAGTGCAAATCTTGCCAAACTGATAGATGCTTATGCCATATGAAATACAATGTTTTCTGCAATGCTGTAAGACAGTTTTTAATGTGTTAGAAGTTATATGCACAAAAACTTATGTTAGGACTTCAATGATCAAGATTGTCAGTTTACAGCTTTATGAGTCCAGTAATGCTGAAATAGTGTTTCTGTTCAAATGAAGTGAAATCAAGCCCAAATCTGCTCAAAAGCTTGTCTCTCTAATAGAGAAAGCTGTTTCATTCAGTATTCAGTGCAAATCTTGCCAAACTGATAGATGCTTATGCCATTTGAAATACAATGTTTTCTGCAATGCTGTAAGACAGTTTTTAATGTGTTAGAAGTTATATGCACAAAAACTTATGTTAGGACTTCAATGATCAAGATTGTCAGTTTACAGCTTTCTGAGTCCAGTAATGTTGAAATAGTGTTTCTGTTCAAATGAAGTGAAATCAAGCCCAAATCTGCTCAAAAGCTTGTCTCTCTAATAGAGAAAGCAGTTTCATTCAGTATTCAGTGCAAATCTTGCTAAACTGATAGATGCTTATGCCATATGAAATACAATGTTTTCTGCAATGCTGTAAGACAGTTTTTAATGTGTTAGAAGTTATATGCACAAAAACTTATGTTAGGACTTCAATGATCAAGATTGTCAGTTTACAGCTTTCTGAGTCCAGTAATGCTGAAATAGTGTTTCTGTTCAAATGAAGTGAAATCAAGCCCAAATCTGCTCAAAAGCTTGTCTCTCTAATAGAGAAAGCTGTTTCATTCAGTATTCAGTGCAAATCTTGCCATACTGAAACATGCTTATGCCATATGAAATACAATGTTTTCTGCAATGCTGTAAGACAGTTTTTAATGTGTTAGAAGTTATATGCACAAAAACTTATGTTAGGACTTCAATGATCAAGATTGTCAGTTTACAGCTTTCTGAGTCCAGTAATGCTGAAATAGTGTTTCTGTTCAAATGAAGTGAAATCAAGCCCAAATCTGCTCAAAAGCTTGTCTCTCTAATAGAGAAAGCTGTTTCATTCAGTATTCAGTGCAAATCTTGCTAAACTGATAGATGCTTATGCCTTATGAAGTACAAAGTTTTCTGCAATGCTGTAAGACAGTTTTTAATGTGTTAGAAGTTATATGCACAAAAACTTATGTTAGGACTTCAATGATCAAGATTGTCAGTTTACAGCTTTCTGAGTCCAGTAATGCTGAAATAGTGCTTCTGTTCAAATGAAGTGAAATCTAGCCAAATCTGCTCAAAAGCTTGTCTCTCTATTAGAGAAAGCTGTTTCATTCAGTATTCAGTGCAAATCTTGCCAATCTGATAGATGCTTATGCCATTTGAAATACAATGTTTTCTGCAATGCTGTAAGACAGTTTTTAATGTGTTAGAAGTTATATGCACAAAAACTTATGTTAGGACTTCAATGATCAAGATTGTCAGTTTACAGCTTTCTGAGTCCAGTAATGCTGAAATAGTGTTTCTGTTCAAATGAAGTGAAATCAATCCCAAATCTGCTCAAAAGCTTGTCTCTCTAATAGAGAAAGCTGTTTCATTCAGTATTCAGTGCAAATCTTGCCAAACTGATGGATGCTTATGCCTTATGAAGTACAATGTTTTCTGCAATGCTGTAAGACAGTTTTTAATGTGTTAGAAGTTATATACACAAAAACTAATGTTAGGACTTCAATGATCAAGATTGTCAGTTTACAGCTTTCTGAGTCCAGTAATGTTGAAATAGTGTTTCTGTTCAAATGAAGTGAAATCAAGCCCAAATCTGCTCAAAAGCTTGTCTCTCTAATAGAGAAAGCTGTTTCATTCAGTATTCAGTGCAAATCTTGCCAAACTGATAGATGCTTATGCCATATGAAATACAATGTTTTCTGCAATGCTGTAAGACAGTTTTTAATGTGTTAGAAGTTATATGCACAAAAACTTATGTTAGGACTTCAATGATCAAGATTGTCAGTTTACAGCTTTCTGAGTCCAGTAATGCTGAAATAGTGCTTCTGTTCAAATGAAGTGAAATCTAGCCCAAATCTGCTCAAAAGCTTGTCTCTCTAATAGAGAAAGCTGTTTCATTCAGTATTCAGTGCAAATCTTGCCAAACTGATAGATGCTTATGCCTTATGAAGTACAATGTTTTCTGCAATGCTGTAAGACAGTTTTTAATGATGTGTTAGAAGTTATATGCACAAAAACTTATGTTAGGACTTCAATGATCAAGATTGTCAGTTTACAGCTTTCTGAGTCCAGTAATGCTGAAATAGTGCTTCTGTTCAAATGAAGTGAAATCAAGCCCAAATCTGCTCAAAAGCTTGTCTCTCTATTAGAGAAAGCTGTTTCATTCAGTATTCAGTGCAAATCTTGCCAAACTGATAGATGCTTATGCCTTATGAAGTACAATGTTTTCTGCAATGCTGTAAGACAGTTTTTAATGTGTTAGAAGTTATATACACAAAAACTAATGTTAGGACTTTAATGATCAAGATTGTCAGTTTACAGCTTTCTGAGTCCAGTAATGTTGAAATAGTGTTTCTGTTCAAATGAAGTGAAATCAAGCCCAAATCTGCTCAAAAGCTTGTCTCTCTATTAGAGAAAGCTGTTTCATTCAGTATTCAGTGCAAATCTTGCCAAACTGATAGATGCTTATGCCATATGAAATACAATGTTTTCTGCAATACTGTAAGACAGTTTTTAATGTGTTAGAAGTTATATGCACAAAAACTTATGTTAGGACTTCAATGATCAAGATTGTCAGTTTACAG
>NC_068383.1:29627158-29668249 GCF_023724105.1 Carassius gibelio | reverse complement strand
AAATCACGTCCAGCCGTGATGTGCATTGCTTTCTGGATCGTCAACCAGAGACTGTCAAAGCGTACTACCAGCAACTGCTACAGACTTTGATTCTTGAATTCTCTGATCCAAACTCAGACCATGGGCTCCTGATTGCTATGGACCTCAAACAGGGCCGATTTGAAAACCCACAGACTTTCTGTAGTCAGCTACGAAAAGCCTACGTCGGAGCATGCAACGAACCAGGTATGGAACAGGATGTCAACTTAAAAACTCTGTTCCTCCTAAACCTACAAGCCAGTTGGAGTTTTCATCTCAGAGTCCCAGCTGTCTGTACACCTGTACATTCAGTTCATAAGTTTGAGGTGTAAGAGTTCGATCTTGTCTCTTAGCTTCAAATTGGAGTCATTTAAAAAGGTGAGATGAGATCACCGTCAGGTTTGATACTGTGTCGATCAGGTCTTCCCTGTTGACTCCTTTTCGGTCCACCCCCTTTTTGACAAGGCTACCCCGGAATGTTGGCATCAGGGCAGGTGTGACGATCGGTGGGTGGTGAGGACCGGTCTTGTGTAGCTCGCTGCGAAGGCAGGTAGTCAAAACAGCATTTTCTGGTACCTTGTGTTTGTGGTACCTGGTGTGAGGACCAGTGCTGTCTCGGTCAGGGTGTGCAGTTGGCTGTGGAGCTTGGGTGTTGTTGTCACTTTGTGCTGTGACAGTTAGCTCTGTGGTCTGTAGATGACGGGCAGTGTTCTGGGTGCTTGGCTCATCTTCCTTGCGAGTTTTCATGTGAAGAAGATCTTTCAGCAGCCTCAGGATCTCTGCTGTCTCAGACGTGGCTGCACTGTGTTTTTCTGACGTGGGCTCAGGATTGAGCTTACCAGTGACATGTCGAGAGTGGTTCCACTGCCAGCTGTTGGGGCTTTGTGTCCTGGATGGTGGGAATCGCTCGCTCTGCGCTGGATACTAATATCCAAACTATAGTGAAACACTATCAATTAGCACAGTAACAAGATCGGCAGTTTAAGACATTAACTTGTAAGCACAAAACTCAAGATACTTCTCTTTTCAATATGGATAAGGCTTTATTAGATAAATATAAGACATATAAACTAATCTAACACATAAACGCACGCACACACACATTCACACAAGTTGCAGGAAGGTCGAAAGTTAGGGAAAGATGAGTTTAAGAGAATGGAAATATGGAATCCCAAGTTCACAGCAATACGTTAAATTGCATAAACATGAACAACCATCAATCACGTAATTAGCGCTCGCATTGAGTTCCTCAATGGGGTTAAAATTATATTAGATACACCAGCACAACAAATATCTGGGAATACGTTGCCTTCATTTGCTGTGAAAGGGGCTCCCGTTGAAAGGGGTATCCCGGTGTCGCTGATTGGCTGGAAGTTCAGTAGCGGCTGAAGTGACGTCTTGGGGAGCCCGTGCTTTAGCAGTGGCTGAAGCTGGAGTTGTGTGGCTGGTTGGAGTTCAAACGCGCAGACGAGGTCGACGTTACAAAACTTAACTCAGAACACGAAACTCTCAAACGGAAAAGAAAAGAAATAAAGTTTGACGAGACTAGGTTGTGTTCCTTCTCATCGTGGCATAGTAGCAGCAGGCAGGCACGCTGGAACCGCGCTCAAAGAACAGTGATGACTACACAGCATGGCTAGAAGCATAGCTAGAGACTAGAAACAGACATGGCTAATAGCAGCAGCTAGGGACTAAAAACGGACATGGCTAATAGCAGCAGCTAGGGACTAAAAGCAAAGATTTTATGATGTCCAAAGTATTTAACGTTCCTTGTTGGCCACACCTCAAATGTTGTCTTGACCAATCAGATATGGTCTTGGCTCGGGGGTATCATAAATCATTTGTTTATCTTACCAAGCATGTGGTTCCTGCCTCGCAGGGTCTAATTTTGGACATGATTCCTATAACACGATTATGATATATTTTACAAATAAATGATTGTCAGGACAATATCAAGCAAGAAAATTTGATTATATCAATACTAGACATGACTATGTATCCTATAGTTATCAAAAGACATACACAATAAGTGATTATACATGATAGTCAAATGTGTGGGTTACACATACATGAATATGGAGTTAAGCAATGGAATGATTCATTTATAAGTCTTTTTGAGTTCATTCTGGTCCATATATCGGTACGAAAGAAGTTTCTTTGCCATTCTCTGGCAAAGGACTTTTCTGTGAAGACAAAGGTTTAAACCCCTTCCCCCTTAAGGCTGGTTCACACGGCAGGATAATTGGGCCGATTTTAGCCCCGATTCAGCCCTTCCGACAATCTTAGGATGCTCCGATTATCGTAAAATAATCTGATCAAATATTCCTGCCGTGTGTGGTGTGTTAAGACTAATCTCCTCTGCTCGGAAGAATGTCGGGACCGCTCCGATCTCAAATCGGGGATATCCAACATGTTGGATTTATTTTGCCCGATTTCTTCTCGTGTGTGGTGTCCCCCGAGGACAAACAATCACGCAGCCTGTGGACTGTGGCGTGTAGCCAATCAGAAAGCGAGGTGACGAGGCAGTGATAGTACCGGGAAACAAAATCAAAACAGCCGGCGTATATAATATAACAAATACAAATAAAGTCGATGGGCATAACTACATCCACAACTGCAGTCCACCAGAGTACATGGAAACTAATATATGAACGTTTATTTCAACGGTTATTAATCTGTGTAGTACGTAACAACATTTCTATGAGATAAAACAACAACTTATCTCCATATCATGATATAGCAAGTATAGTCCATGCTCGCGTCGTCTCCACATCTTTGACCATCGCCTTTTCTTATTTTTCTTATGTTTTTTTCCCCGTTAAAATCAAAGCACAAACAATGGCCACTGCATCCTCTTTGTCCGCCATGATTGTTTACTCTAAAGTCACGTTTGATCTCGAGGGATATTGCGAGATTTCCCGTCTGACCTGAGAATGCTCGGGAGTCAAATCGGTTCGTGTGTGATGTGTTGATATTGCCGTGTGGCTGCACACCACACACGGAGCGACCAAAACTGTTAGACCCGTGATTTTTTTATCGCCGTGTGTGGGGTCTCTCAGGTTTGGAAAATCTGCCGACAATTTTAAAATCGTCCCGTGTGAACCAGGCCTTAGGAATTTCAGTCTGGTTCTGCTAGGTGGGGGGGGGGGGAGTCAATGGGACTTGTGCAGTACTCTCATGGGTTTTCATGTGATGTCCAGCGTTGCATTTCAATTACGAACAATAAATGTGACAATCTTCTTCTTTGAATTAAAATTGTAAATAATTGTTCTATTGGTGTTAATGTTGAAAGCTGTTGTGTGAACAAGTTGGTTGGTTGGTTATCTTGCTTGGTTCTTGTGGCACTAGAACTGATTTATGACTTCCTGAGGAATTCAGCTCTCGTGTTTCAATGCATACAGCTTTGATAGACTCTTTAATTTGTCTGGTTCGACTCATTTCTGTTACATATATCCCCCATTCGATCGGCGAGGTGTTTAGGTGAAGACATCGTCGATCGCTGGAGAAACAAAGGCAGAAGAAGCAGACAAACACAGCAAACAGCAAGACAACACCTCCATGACAGTTACTGTACTGGTGCAGGCATCAGGTTATTTAGGTACACGTGGTTAAGTTCAATTAGTCAATGTAGTTTAGCACATTGAGGATATTTTAGATCGTCTTGGAAATTGTTTTTATTTTGATTCATCAATCAAATTTGTGGTTAACTTTGTTTGGTTCTTCTAGGTTGTCTTACTTTACACATTTACCATTAGTTTTATAGTAATTTCATTTTCAATTCAATGAATTGACCTATCATGCATGGAGCTCTCTGGCTTCCATTCAGTTTAGAGTGGCTGACGGATATTAGGTGTTGCGAGTCAATCCTAATATCAGACCTTCGACCCTCGCAGGGTGTCTAGGCATTTCACCTACTCAGGAAAGGGGAAGGAGAAGGATAGGTAAAAGAAGAACAAAACAAAACAAAGCTGCTGTGGGTTTTCCTAGCATGGGTTACAACCACTATTGAGCTAGGATGTCAGGTGCAGCTAGTGTGTCATGAACCTTAACTTAGTGTCAGGTGTTCTACCTATTGTGAGGATGGCTGCACGTTTCTTCATGGTGGGTATGTGTAACTTTGTTACACTAAAAGTTGGATATTCTACCTGTGGGAAGAATATGTTTGTTGACTGTGTTATCAGTAGATGTGTTTACCTCTGGGTGTAGGTAATGTTGTGTGTTACCCGTGTAGTGCATGTGTGGTCAGATCTGTTCAAGTCTGTGTTGTCTCCCCCTTTTTCTAGCATGTCACTGAAGACTGGCTCTCTGCATCCTTGGCTTGGATGAGGGCGTGTCCATGGTCTAATGAGGGTCAGTCCAGCAAGGCAGGAAGTTCTTTGGCAGACATTTGGAGGCAGTTTGGCATGGCTGTGTGAAGCTGGGTTGCAAAACTTTGTCTCCTATGTTGCATTCTTCTTGTGATGCCTTCTGGCTGTAGCAAACTTTCTGACCTTCTGTGCTCTGGTGGTTGCTGTTGCACAGACAGGGAATGTGGTACTTGGAGCTGGAGTTCATTTGACAGTTTGTTAGTGACTGTGTTAGGTGACTGAGGTGATGTCCTTTGATACCTCAGATTTTTTCTCAACAGTTGGCCGTGAAAGACTTGTTCGTTCTGGGTTGTTGTTGAACAGGTGCTTGTCATCTCTGATGTGGTGCAACAGGTGATCACTGGCCTTCCGTTCTGTCGCTGGTCACAGCGAGCACGACTCAACTTTGTGGTCATATGCATGTAAATGGTCTTGAAGGAACTCTCTCAGTTGTTCCATGACTTGTTCCGCGTCTTCTAATGGTAAGCGGTTATGTTCTTGTGCATACTCAGCACTGTGCTTGTCTGAGTGGTGCTGAGGTGGGTTTTGTTGTCGCTTACCCACACGAGTTGTTCTTGGATGAGTCAGCTGATTACCTTTGGATATCTGGTTAGGTTTCCAGATGTTCTTATCCTTTTGGTTTCTTGAGAAGCGTGGCTGGTCCCATGGATTTTTCCAGCAGTTGGGCTGAAAGCGGTCGTGGATATGGGCGTCACGTTCTCTGTGCTCTTGATGGAAGACTCTGGTGTTGTGATGCCACTGGGTGTCGTCCAGTGCAAGGCTTGAGTCTTTGTTGATAGAGTTCAAGAGTGTGGATGTTTTGTTACCTTTCTTTGAGGCCAACTTCTGCTTGTTATAGGCCTTCTGTGTTAGGTCACACAACTGTTGGATGGTCATGGAGTTCGGACAGGCCATGACACCTAGATGGTGACTGACTCCAGGGTGCAAATTTCTTAGAAAGAGGGTTTTGAAGTTCACATCCTCTTCAAGGTCAGGCTTGTTGTGTGCACCAAAGTAGGCTTGTCGGAGTTGGTTGTAATAAGCTTGTGGAGTCTCTTGACGACCTTGTTTGTTTCCAAGGCAGTTAACAGTCCATGTTCAGACTCTGGGTCTGTAAACTCTTTAATCAGGACCTCACGAAGTCGCTGGTAGTTTGACTTAGTTTGACTGGGCTGTTGATCTAGAAAGTTTCGTACCTCGGGACTGGACGTGGCTCTAAGGAGGTATAACCAGTCTCTGTCAGTCACATGAGGTCTCACTTCAAGGTGAAATTCGATATCTTGCAGGTAAGCTTGGATGTCGGGGCTCTCTGTGGAGTCCGGGTTGAACCTGCTGATGTTTTCAGACAGCTTGTTGAGGTCTTTGATTGTCATCCCGTGTGCAGCTTCAAGGCCTTGGACGGGAGGTTTTCTTTCGTTGGCAGGAAAGGGTTGTGTGGCGAAGGCAGGTGAGGTTTTGGGTTGTGGCCCTTCGCTCCTTTCGTCATATGCCAGTTCTTGGACGTGGGACTCTGCTCTGCTCAGCAGTGACGAGGCTAAGAGAGTTTTCTCTTTCCTTGGCTCTTGTTTGTGCTTGTAAGCAAATTGGAGTTCTTTACTGACCATGTAGAGCTCATCGTTGGTATCGTCTAGTTGTTGGGTCAGATTGTCCGTTTCAGTTCTGTACCTTTCAAGGTGGTCTTTCAAAGCACTATTTTCAGAATTCTTGTTTCTGATGTCTATCTTGGCTTTCTCTAGTAGCTGTTCGGCATACTGGAGTCTGTTTACCAGGTCTTTCTGAGCAGCCGTTGCATGTTGCTGGTCGAGCTGAGCCGCTGCCAGGGCTGCTTGGAGCTTCTTAACTTGTTCAGTTGTTTCCTGCTCCCTCTCACTGGGTGCTTTGAGTTGATCTTGAACTTTCACTTCCAGCTTGTCTATGTGATGTTGAGCACGTGTCAGCTCCTCTTGAAGGTGGGTGATGTGCTTGTCGCTCAGTTTCAGCTGGGTGGTGAAGGCATAGCTTAGTGAGCTCGTGATCTTGACTAGCTCCTCGTGGTTGTTGTTCTGGCTTGAATCTTGTGTCAGGAATCTTCTCAGGATTAGGATTATTATTAAAAATAATAACAGTTCAAATGTCTTTGGAGTGAGGCTGTCTGTCATGCCTCTCAACCAAATGTTCACATCTTCCCCATGGGAAATGGGGTCTGCAGTCTGCGGCATGTTGGCACGCTGGGGAGAAGAGAGACTGACACAGATCTGTGTGGAGTAAAAGCCTATGTGTTGTGGGACAACTAAGTGTTGTATCAGTGATTGTGAACCACTAGTGAAGTGTGGTGATGACTGTGTTGGTCTCAGGGTGTCTAAGTAGACTAGAGATGCAAAGACTTTGTCACTCTAATGAGGAAGAGGAAAAGAGAGACAGAGGTGAAAAACAAATTCAAATGACAAGCAAAAATTTGTTTTTCAAATGAGGAAAATTATTTTTTTCCAAATGTTATCAAAAACGTGAACAATATTATTATATTTCTTGCTTTGGACAAAAGAATACAATAATAATTCTGATATCTCTTTTCTTAGTCTGACAGGATTGACACCGTACACCTTTCAGTTGGACCTCTCACCAGCCCTTACGAAAAATAACCATGGTTTTATTATAGTAAAACTGTAGTAACCCATGGTTTTTTGGCGTATTGACTGCCATTTGTAAAACCACAGATTTACTACAAATACCATGGTTAAACTATGGTTAATATAGCAAAACCATGGTTAATTTGTGGTTACCATGGTTTAACTACAGTAACCATGGTTTTTTGGTTTTATTTGTAGTAAAACCATGGTTAATTTTCGTAAGGGAGGGAGGCTGCGAAGGCGACAGTTGTTCAACACATATCTCTATCATCTTAACTAACTGATCTCAACGTTGGATGAGATGCTAAAACTTGGATTGCATTTCCAAATGTAGGGAGGTTAGGAAGAACAAATGAGAGGATGATTACAATCAAATTCGTAAGGATGATTCGTCGTCTTTGGCACGATTGTGTATTTAATTCAGTTAGAATTGATTGATGGTTCTTACAAATGTAAAAAGAGAAGAGGAAAGTAAAGGAGAGATAGGACGGAGATGGTAAGTCTCAGTAGCGGTTATCTCAACTACAAGGAGAGCGTTGTGTTAGTTGCTGCACAACTAATCAAACAAAATAAACTTTAAGTGAAAGAGAGTTGTCTTTCTAATTTATTTGAACTCGTAGTGAGGGATAACAATGTCTCCTTTTAGGGCTCAGGTTTGTCGTTCCCAGGCTAGGATACACAAAGTAAAGAAATAGTAAAATTAAAAAAATTAATAAATGGGCAAAATATGCAAAAATGAAATTAAAAAGAGGAAATCAATACGTAAAACAATAGTGGTTAAGTGTATAACCAAAACAGGAAGAGGGGTAAAACGCATTCAAATAAATAAGTAAAGGTCTGAATAGCATATATTCAGATGGGTAATAAATAAATTAGGAAGAATAAGTTTACTTAAACTTCCAAAGTTCAAGGCTTAAGTCTTCCTAAAATAATTAGGCCCAAAAGAGAATACTAGAAATAAAAGATCATGTGAAATGATCTGAGAGGGAAATGTTAAATGCTTCAAAATAAATTTAATGTTTCAATTAAATTTCAATTTGACAATTAATAATTGTGAGTCAGTATTTCCCTTTCTAGTAAAATGAAAATAAGTGGTCTAGTGAGAAAAGAGAGCGATAAAAAGAAAGAGACTAACAAGTGTTAGTTAAGATGTTTAAAATGGTTAAATCACGTCAGCGTTGCCCAAACACACACTATTCATCCACTGGATTGTAATGCTAACGGCTAACCTTTGAGGCTAGTGGCTTTAGTATAGACTTCAATGTAAATGCAATAGTTTCGTTAGCTTAGCGACACTGCGGAGTTTGTTTACACAAGTGCGCTGCGCGTGCACAATTCAGAGTTGCTCCGGAAGTACGTTAAGGCTTCCGGGTCACGGTCGTCACTATGGCAACCAAGACACACTGGATTAACGTTAGCACATGAATCGTTGCATTGTTGCAAATACAGTTAAGCGTGTTACATGAAATGTCGGCTCATTTCAACACTGTACAAATAACAACACAGCCTTTCAGTTGGTTTTGCGATGTGGCACTTAAACTCTCAGTTTGTATAGAGTTACAATTATCTTAATTCAGATATAGCAGCTTCCTGCTGAAGTTAGGGGGGCACAGCGATAGCGACCTTCTGCAGATCTGAATCTCGGTGCTAGTTTCTCTGGACACAAAAAAGTTTACTTCGCTGTTGGTACACAGTTAAAATTTACTTGATCAAGCTTTTAAACTCTCCCATTCAAATTACTCTCGGACACACGCAGTGCCTCCCGTCACAGAGGTCAGTTAATTCTCAGCACATAGAGACTCTTTCACCTAGATATCACACTATAGAGACTGTGTCTGTTCCCCGAACTAGAAAATACAAAAAACGTCCAAACCAAGTTAAGGTTAACAATTTAATTGAGGTTCAACAAATAAAAAACAAATGCAATATGGATAAACTCATGGTATAATGAGCATACTCGCACCCTAAAGAGAGCAGCCCGAAAAATGGAGCGCAGCTGGAGGAAAACAAAACAAGAGGTATTTCGTATTGCTTGGCGGGAAAGTAGCATATCCTACAGAAAAGCATTAAAAACTGCTAGATCTGATTACTTTTCTTCTCTTTTAGAAGAAAACAAACATAACCCCAGGTATTTATTCAATACAGTGGCTAAATTAACGAAAAATAAAGCCTCAACAAGTGTTGACATTTCCCAACACCACAGCAGTAATGACTTTATGAACTACTTTACTTCTAAAATCGATACTATTAGAGATAAAATTGCAACCATTCAGCCGTCAGCTACAGTTTCGCATCAGACAGTGCACTATAGACCCCCTGAGGAACAGTTCCACTCATTCTCTACTATAGGAGAGGAAGAATTGTATAAACTTGTTAAATCATCTAAACTTACAACATGTATGTTAGACCCTATACCATCTAAGCTCTTAAAAGAGGTGCTTCCAGAAGTCATAGGTCCTCTTCTGACTATTATTAATTCCTCATTGTCATTAGGATATGTCCCCAAAACCTTCAAACTGGCTGTTATTAAGCCTCTCATAAAAAAGCCACAACTTGACCCCAGAGAACTAGTTAATTATAGACCAATCTCGAATCTCCCTTTTCTGTCCAAGATACTAGAAAAGGTGGTATCCTCACAATTATATTCCTTCTTAGAGAAAAATGGTATATGTGAGGATTTCCAGTCAGGATTTAGACCATATCATAGTACTGAAACTGCTCTCCTTAGAGTTACAAATGATCTGCTCTTATCATCTGATCGTGGGTGTATCTCTCTATTAGTTTTATTGGATCTTAGTGCTGCGTTTGACACAATTGACCACAACATTCTTTTGCATAGACTTGAACACTTTGTTGGCATCAGTGGAAGTGCATTAGCATGGTTTAAATCGTACTTATATGACCGCCATCAGTTCGTAGCAGTGAATGAAGATGTATCATATCGATCACAAGTGCAGTATGGAGTACCTCAAGGCTCAGTTCTAGGGCCGCTACTCTTCACGCTTTATATGTTACCCTTGGGAGATATCATCAGGAAACATGGTGTTAGCTTTCACTGTTATGCTGATGATACGCAGCTCTATATTTCCTCGCAGCCCGGTGAAACACACCAATTTGAAAAACTAATGGAATGCATAGTCGATATAAAAAATTGGATGACGAGTAATTTCTTACTGCTAAATTCAGAAAAAACAGAGGTGTTAATCATAGGGCCTAAAAACTCTACTTGTAATAACCTACAACACTGTCTAAGACTTGATGGTTGCTCTGTCAATTCTTCGTCATCAGTTAGGAACCTAGGTGTGATACTTGATCGCAATCTTTCCTTAGAAAGCCACGTTTCTAGCATTTGTAAAACTGCATTTTTCCATCTCAAAAATATATCTAAATTACGGCCTATGCTCTCAATGTCAAATGCAGAAATGTTAATCCATGCATTTATGACTTCAAGGTTAGACTATTGTAATGCTTTATTGGGTGGTTGTTCTGCACGCTTGGTAAACAAACTACAGCTAGTCCAAAATGCAGCAGCAAGAGTTCTTACTAGAACCAGGAAGTATGACCATATTAGCCCGGTCCTGTCCACACTGCACTGGCTCCCTATCAAACATCGTATAGATTTTAAAATATTGCTTATTACTTATAAAGCCCTGAATGGTTTAGCACCTCAGTATTTGAATGAGCTCCTTTTACATTATACTCCTCTACGTCCGCTACGTTCTCAAAACTCAGGCAATTTGATAATACCTAGAATATCAAAATCAACTGCGGGCGGCAGATCCTTTTCCTATTTGGCGCCTAAACTCTGGAATAACCTACCTAACATTGTTCGGGAGGCAGACACACTCTTGCAGTTTAAATCTAGATTAAAGACCCATCTCTTTAACTTGGCATACACATAACATACTAATATGCTTTTAATATCTAAATCCGTTAAAGGATTTTTAGGCTGCATTAATTAGGTAAACTGGAACCGGAACACTTCACATAACACCGTACTTTCTACATCATTAGAAGAATGGCATCTACGCTAATATTTGTCTGTTTCTCTCTTGTTCCGAGGTCACCGTGGCCACCAGATCCAGTCTGTGTCCAGATCAGAGGGTCACTGCAGTCACCCGGATCCAGTACGTATCCAGACCAGATGGTGGATCAGCACCTAGAAAGGACCTCTACATCCCTGAAAGACAGCGGAGACCAGGACAACTAGAGCCCCAGATACAGATGCCCTGTAAAGACCTTGTCTCAGAGGACCACCAGGACAAGACCACAGGAAACAGATGATTCTTCTGCACAATCTGACTTTGCTGCAGCCTGGAATTGAACTACTGGTTTCGTCTGGTCAGAGGAGAACTGGCCCCCCAACTGAGCCTGGTTTCTCCCAAGGTTTTTTTCTCCATTCTATCACCGATGGAGTTTCGGTTCCTTGCCGCTGTCGCCTCTGGCTTGCTTAGTTGGGGTCACTTCATCTACAGCGATATCATTGACTTGATTGCAAATTAAAACAGACACTATTTCAACTGAACAGAGATGACATAACTAAATTCAATGATGAACTGCCTTTAACTATCATTTTGCATTATTGAGACACTGTTTTCCAAATGAATGTTGTTCAGTGCTTTGGCGCAATGTATTTTGTTTAAAGCACTATATAAATAAAGGTGATTGATTGATTGATTGATTGTTACGTGAGATTGCATTCACTTTGTGAACGGATACAAATGGGCAAACATTGTTCTCTAATGTTTAACCTTAACTTAGGGGAGTCAAATATCAAATTTGATTCGGCAGTGGAACACGCACTGGCAATCAGACAATATGAAATATGAATACGGAGGCTCTGATAAATAGATTGAGGAACACGCTCAAAACTATTCTTTATTCACCGATTTGTATCCCTTTTGAGACACTAACAGTTTAGCTATGTCCAGCAAACAGTGACTGAGATAGCGTTTGAGACACTGGAACACGCAGTGAAATCAAATCAGCTATAAAACAAGGCATTACACAAATGAGGAACACGCTCAATTTCTACCTTATTGTACGATCTCAGATGTTCACTTTTAAGTTCACTTACTGCTGTTAACAATGAAGAGACGGACATGAGTTCTAGCTGCTTTCATTCATTTGAGGGGGGCGCGCGCTGCTTACGTCACGGGTCACACAAACACACTCACGTCTCGCTAGCTTCTCATCTTTCATTCCTTTAGCAAAATCAAAGATTAAATAACTTGGTTTATGCTCACAATTTAGATTAAACTGCCCGCACATTCTCCACCATAATAAATGTAAGGGAAACAGGTCAATTTAGCTCAAAGGGAATCATTTAAGATTTTAAAGGGAATTTGAACAGAATCACTGTTTCACGGCTGGTCACGGAGACGCCGTTTAACATCAAATCTGCGCTGGATACTAATATCCAAACTATAGTGAAACACTATCAATTAGCACAGTAACAAAATCGGCAGTTTAAGACATTAACTTGTAAGCACAAAACACAAGATACTTCTCTTTTCAATATGAATAAGGCTTTATTAGATAAATCTAAGACATATAAACTAATCTAACACATAAACGCACACACACACACATTCACACAAGTTGCAGGAAGGTCGAAAGTTAGGGAAAGATGAGTTTAAGAGAATGGAAATATGGAATCCCAAGTTCACAGCAATACGTTAAATTGCATATACATGAACAACCATCAATCACGTAATTAGCGCTCGCACTGAGTTCCTCAATGGGGTTAAAATTATATTAGATACACCAGCACAACAAATATCTGGGAATACGTTGCCTTCATTTGCTGTGAAAGGGGCTCCCGTTGAAAGGGGTATCCCGGTGTCGCTGATTGGCTGGAAGTTCAGTAGTGGCTGAAGTGACGTCTTGGGGAGCCCGTGCTTGGGCGTTGGCTGAAGCTGGAGTTGTGTGGCTGGTTGGAGTTCAAACGCGCAGACGAGGTCGACGTTACAAAACTTAACTCAGAACACGAAACTCTCAAACGGAAAAGAAAAGAAATAAAGTTTGACGAGACTAGGTTGTGTTCCTTCTCATCGTGGCAAAGTAGCAGCAGGCAGGCATGCTGGAACCGCGCTCAAAGAACAGTGATGACTACACAGCATGGCTAGAAGCATAGCTAGAGACTAGAAACAGACATGGCTAATAGCAGCAGCTAGGGACTAAAAGCGGACATGGCTAATAGCAGCAGCTAGGGACTAAAAGGGTCTAATTTTGGACATGATTCCTATAACACGATTATGATATATTTTACAAATAAATGATTGTCAGGACAATATCAAGCAAGAAAATTCGATTATATCAATACTAGACATGACTATGTATCCTAGTTATCAAAAGACATACACAATAAGTGATTATACATGATAGTCAAATGTGTGGGTTACACATAAATGAATATAAATGAGTCAATGGGACTTGTGCAGTACTCTCATGGGTTTCCATGTGATGTCCAGCGTTGCATTTCAATTACGAACAATAAATTTGACAATCTTCTTCTTTGAATTAAAATTGTAAATAATTGTTCTATTGGTGTTAATGTTGAAAGCTGTTGTGTGAACAAGTTGGTTGGTTGGTTGGTTATCTTGCTTGGTTCTTGTGGCACTAGAACTGATTTATGACTTCCTGAGGAATTCAGCTCTCGTGTTTCAATGCATACAGCTTTGATAGACTCTTTAATTTGTCTGGTTCGACTCATTTCTGTTACACATTGCTCATCGACAAAGACCTGCTAGAACACTTTGACCCTTTTCTGAACTTCAAACAGCTAATAGACTTTGCTCAAGTGTGAGAACCTCTTTCTCTCCAGCCACACAGGTTGCTAGAGCCAGACTGTCAGGTCGCAGAGGTCACGGGAACTCCCACAGAGCCAGACGGTCAGGTCACAGAGGTCACGGGGAACCCCAGCAGCCAGCCATGAGTACAACGCCCTAACGACAGGCCCAAGCCTCTGTACCTTAGTCAACAAACAGGGTACGGTGGTACCAGCTTACACCAAAGGGGTCGCTGTTCGGCTCAACCTGCAATGTGGTCAAACTTTACACCACACGCTGGGTTTCTTCCAATCCTCACCTGAATGTGTGGAACTCGGACTCACACTTGCAAACAACAAGCATGTCAGACACCAACACCTGTTCCAGCAATGTGATAACATCACAAAAACACACAATGTGATCGGGTACTGGAAGAAGGCAAAAGGACACTCGAAGCTACCAAGTCTAGACAAGGACTTTAAAGATCACACTGACACCCTTGCCAAAACTGGCACACTAAACAACATTCTGTGGTCACTCCCAACCCACCCACCCACCCACATTCAAGGTTGAAGTGATTACACACAGCATAAGAACTTTACTTGCTAAACTGCCTACATCAGAATCGCTTACGATGGCTCCGTTGTCTACACAGACCAACATAGCGGACATGCGGGCTTCTGAAACCTCGATAATGACTTTGCTTTACCACCTCTCAGACCCCTCCATCCACCCTGGCAACCAGTCTACAGTCACTGACAACCAAAGCCCCAGACCACTGCATGATACACAAACCATGCTGCGTGCACAGAACAATATTGTGGGTTGTGCACCGTCTGACATCACAATGCCAGGGCTTGTAATGCCACGGAGCAAAAGGGGGATAATGCCAATATATTTCCATGACGCAGCATGTGCTGCATCACGCAGCACCAGAGCCACTGACAAAACACTGAAGCAAGCGTCATGCCAGCAGCAAGATGTGGCAAAACATGGGCGAGGGCGAGCTAAACCCAGTGGCCGCCCACGAAGCAAAGAGACTGCCCTGTCCAACCAAAGACAGGCCTTGTTTGTTTCTTTCTCCCCTTTCTCTCTCTCTCTCTCCCTATTATCTGTACCAGGATGCTGCTGTGGTTTGCCGTGCCGTGCTGTCAGCCATAGAGAGGACAGCTGCCACAGAGAAAACCGCTGAGACTCCTGACCACCGATGACAGGGCACACTACCCCAGCACTGTAACCGAATACAGCTGTACAAGGTTCCGATGGAGAGAGGACTCCCTCACTCACACTGAGGCCGATGTCAAACACATGTTCAGCCAACATGAGAAAGTGACTGTTACACAAATGGAGTTAAGTGGACACCACCACCGCTCCAAACAGTTCCCGTGAGCTTTGCTTAGAGCCGCTGCTGCCGTCAGAATGTTTAACATTGTTATGTCCAGTGTCAATGCAGCGAACCAGACCGTAAACTCCTTGAAACCACTGTTTACTGTCTTCCAGAAGGACTTTACCCAGACTCAGCTGTTTACAGCGTTAACAACAGACATGCTGTGGGAGGTTAGCTCCTCCAATGACAGCCTAACCACGAGTAAAACCCCACCATACATGACACCCTTAAGCCTTGTGTTAACTGTGCTGTCTTACGCCATCACCATGCCAGCTGACCTGCTACAAATACACCTGGCCAACTCTCTGGATAGCGCCTTCCTACGGCAGGTCAACCCCAAACAGAGAGAAGTGAACGTGCTCCTGAACCAACCCATCAGCGAGTCAAGCCAAGTCTACAGACCTAAAGACATTGTCAGTGTCAGGATGTGGAAAAGCAACACCCACACCAAAACACACATTCCAAATGTGGTGGCCTACCACGACAGCGACACACAGCTGTACCTGGCCCCAAACATGCACATGTGTGCTTTGTCCAAAGACATTCATTATCTCTGCCTTAGCAAACCCTTCCTCAGACACAACTCTTAAGGAATCTGCGAGCTGCAACCCTGGGTCAGCGATACGCGCTGCCCTGCCGAAGCCAAGCCTCGTACACAAGTCACAGAAACGCAAGCAGAGATTGTGGGTAACAGATGGCTCGTCAACACTCCTGTGCGCTCAGCTACGCTGACCTACGACCAACATGACACCGCCACCCGTGCCAACCTGCTTGACCAAGTACTGAAAGGTACCACCCAACACATTGACATTACTCCTGTCGACACAGCCCTCCAAGCACAGCCTCGACAGCCCGTTCTGAACCCGTCATCTGCGGTCCGAGCCTGGACTGCTGCCGACACTGCACGGTGCATCTCCACCGTCATTGGTCCCGCCCTGACTCTTGGCGTGACCTTCATCCTATACAGGATACTCAACGAGATGCAAACCTCTACAGCCAAACTCACGACAACTGTGGCTGGAGGTCTCTGATGGAATCCCCGGAAAGGAGGTGCCAAGTCAAAGACAACACCGAACCTCGTCAAGCTGAGTCCTCAGCTTCAGGAACCACCTGCCATCATGACCCACCTGCTACATGACCATCACGATTCACCTGTCATCTGCCCATCCTGATGATTGCCGTCCGATGATGTCCACATAGGGACTTCATCTGACGAAAGGGGGAGGTGTAACAGATATGCAGGTCATCGATTCATGGGTTAAATTCAGGCATACAAATGAAACCCTGTTTGCACTAAATGCCTGGCCTGGCGCCAGCCTGGCTGGACTTAAATTATTTTACGATACCCATGCGAGCCTCAAAGGAGACCTGAAACCCCCCCCCCCCCCCAAATTCCTCAACACTGGAGACAAAGGAAACCTTTCGTAGAAGTTCCTTACTTTCTTCATTTTATTAATAATATGTATTTTGAATATGTTTTGTGTGTACCATGGTTAATCCTTGTTATGCGAGGATTATAATTTTTCTAGCTTATAAATTGGAATTGTTTCTCCTCACTTTAACTTTCTCAAAGAGAGCCATGTTTCTGCAACCCCCACCCCTGCAGGTCGTAAAACTTTACGACCACCCTGGACAACAGGACAGGAGAGAAGCCAAATCACTGGTTTCTTTTCCCAATGCATTCTAAACTTACCTTTTTGTTTTTATGTTTTCTAAATGTATTACGTATTTCTTTTTGGTACATCAGAGGTTTCCCATATAAATTGGGACTATCTGCAGTGTTATCATGTGTTAATCAAATCTTTAAATGTGTGCAATTCTGCATTTGAATGTAACTTCATGTTTTGATCATTTATATATATTATTTTGGGTATCTGTGTAATCGTCATGCTTTGACAGACCCATTTATCTAGTGCAAAGTAATGAAAAATGTATTTAATCTGGAAATACGAACTTGCTAGAATATCCCTGATGAAATCGGACAACCCCTAAATCATTAGTGGGTGTTTTCTACAGAGACAAAGGAACTTTTTCCCGCTGCAGATCGCGGACGTTCATTGGTGGTTCACGCGAACAGAGGAGGGAACCATCTCTATCTATAAGAGTCGACCGAACAAGGTCCGCCTGCTCTTTTCTTCTCGTTCTTGGTTCTCGGACATGCTGCTCTCCTGTGCGACCCTCGTCGCTCCCGCGAGCCCCTCGGCGCGGCCTTGGGCCGCGCTCATTTCGCCGTCCCCCTCAGCACAGGGACTGAGGAGAGGAAAGCCATTTTCATGGCTCCTTTGGAAGCTTTCGTTTTTTGTTGTTTGTTTTCTTTTCTTTACTAAGTTTATTCAACTATTCGCCTCTCCACACAAGGAAGACGAATTCTGGAACATTGTTTGTTGAACCTTTCAAATACCGCGTGAAGACAGAACAAAGGCCCGCTCCCGCTGCTCCACGCTCACGCCAAGATCCAGCTCAGCTTGCACACGCGGCACACGCACGCTGTTTTCAAAAGGACCAGCGCACAAAGCGTCACAAAAAGACCACGCTCACGCACATTGGACACTTTGCAAGTATCACTTTTCTATGGAGATTTTAAATGCTGCTTTAAAGTGTTGCTATTATTTGATTCGTGTTGGTTTCAAAAAGGTTACTGACTGATTTTCATACCTGAGCTCATTCTGTGATCTCTCTCACTTTCTCCATTTTCTCTCTCTCTCTCTCTCGCTCGCTCGCCCTCTCTCTCTCTCTCTCTCTCTCTCTCTTTTATTTGGATTCCGTTATGTCTTGTAAAGTTTACTGTCTGTATTGTCGTACGCATATTTACTCTGTGTGATTTGTAGTTTCGATGTATTATTAGTCAATTATTAAAAAACCATATATCCATGATTGGCTTGGACTCCACCCCACTCACATTACGAGTCACTGAGAGGTCTGATCTTTAGCTACAAGCTTTAAATTTAAAAACTAAATTTATCATAAGGATAGGATGATGTTTTCATGGCCAGATAATATTTTTCCTTGAATTATAAGAAGTGATAACTTTATTGAAAATGCATAGGTCAATCTGGTTTGCTGGACAAACCACTGTTTGATTTGCAGTAATTTACAGTAAGAGATATCACAACAATTGAATATTGACATATTAATGAGTAAATTAATGAGTGCCCTGTTATTAGTATTGGTATAGGCAATTGAGCAATTTTTCATAATCAATAAAATTTAATGTAACTGTCATCTGAGATATATATTAATCATATTCCTGATTAATTATTCAAATTCCCTATATATCATTTGAGTTAATTATTCTGTAAAACTCATTGTTGTTACATTTGAGTTTAACCTAAATTGAATAACTCTACGCGCTGAAAGACCGAACACGCAGGAAACCTTCATCCAGCAACGGATACCTTTCTTGGGCCGTGTGCCTGGACCTTACACCACAAATTACTTAAGCTGTTTACTTTTTTAATGCGGCTGACACTCCCTCTGAGTTCAAACAAACCAATATCCCAGAGTAATTAATGTACTTAAACAGTACACTGACTGAACTGCTGTGAAGAGAGAACTGAAGATGAACACCGAGCCGAGCCAGATAACGAACAAAAGACTGACTCGTTCACAAGTTAAGAACTGGTTGCATCGTTTTCGGATCACCAGTAGTTCTTTCGGACAGTTTGATTCAATAAACCGGTTGAGGAAAACGGTTCACTGGTTCTTTTGCGCTCTACGTAATGACGTCATTTGCGATGATTGCCCTCGATTCAAGCCTTCGGTTTACCCGCGCTCATAACACTAGCACAGAATCAGTTCAGAATCAATCACCAAAAGAATCAGTTCAGTTCAGACGCCCTGTTTGTCGGTTTGCTTCACACTGAATCACACATGCGCAGTATCATCAGCTCCTCGGTTCTTGAATCGGACGCGTCTGACAGAAACGGTTCTTGACTCGTGAACAGTGTTGGGTATAGTTACTTTGGAAAGTAGTTAGTTAGGTTACAACGTTACCATCAATTAAAAGTAATCAGTTATGATACAGCGTTACCTATTCATAAAAGTAACGCGTTAAGAGTACTCATGCGTTACCAAAAATTAAAAGCCGTTTGCAGCGGCTCACATATGACAGACACAGCCCCCGGCCCCTTTAAATGCACCTAGAAGTCGTGACTCCCGACAATGAATAACGTCAGTCATCCGACTAAATTAACACTGCAGGATAACAATAACAGGAAAGACAGTCAGCAATAGGCTATTCCACATGGCGTTTTATTTATTTATTATCACAGAACATATTATTAATCAAAATCTGCACCTACCCAGCCCGGGTAGCCTAGGCTACTGTATATTATGAGCACCACAAGAAAACTCCTGATTTTTCTTTAACTTAAATAATGCAGTTATCAAAGTACAATTATGCTTACTTGTAAACACAACCTTAAACAGGCTTGCAGATTTAAATCCATTTAGAAATGATGAACAACCAGCCAGCCAATGATCTAACAGAAATTAACAGCTGCCTGTCAAACAAAAATGATAACAAACCGAATTAAATCCTTCACCGCCACACAGGCAAATGACAAATCGCTTAATAGCCGAACTAATTATTATTAAAGTGTCACTCACAGTCACAAGCATAAATTCACTTTAACACAGTCCTCTTACATTTACTCTTCAAACTAGTGATTAAAACGTAGCGTTAAATTTGAGGTAGAATGTTTGGCGGTCGACGGAAGCTTTTCACCAACGCAGTGTGCATTTTACCATTATGTTCTTTTCTTTTTCGTTGACAAATTGAAAATAATGTGCGTACTTTCATAAACCAAACGCTGTCCTCTCTGCCATCTTGCCGGGAGTTCGAAAAAAAAAAAAACCCACACACACACAGGGTCAGGCGCAGGGCACAGACGTATCACAGCCATTGACTTTACGATCACAGAGCTTCGGCTCCGCTGATACTGTACATCCGCAGGTGGCACAGTAGACCTAGGCATACTGTCTGACAAAAAGCAGGCTGCAGTCGGGATTTTCCTTTCCTTAAAATAACGGATTACTTTTTTTTAAAAAATAACGAAGTTACTGATTACTTACGCACGAAACTAACGCGTTAAGTTACACATTTCAGGAAAAAAGTAATTAGAGTACTCTAACGCGTTACTTTGTAACGCGTTACCCACAACACTGCTCGTGAATGAGTCAGTGTTTTGTTCGTTATCTGGCTCGGCTCTGTGTTCATCTTCAGTTCTCTCTTCTCTCTCAAAGCAGATCAGTCAGTGTATTCACTCCAGGATATTGGTTTGTTTGAACTCAGGGGCGTAGCAGCCATTTTAAAAGTGGGGGGGACAGCTGATGTTCATAATAAATTCTAAATAGAATACCAATTGGCATTTTACTTTTTCAAATTTGGGAACATGACATGATAGCTTACAGGAACATATTTTTGTTAAATCATACTCAAAATGTAAAAATACTGCAGGACTTTGAGACCAATGGGAGACCATCTATAATTTTTTTTTATTTTTTATGAAATAAAGATATTTTATGACATTTACAATATTTCAGTTGCACTACATTTGAACAATAACTTTTCTTTTTAACAGTTGGACAAAAACAGGTGTTAAATGAGTATACAGATTACATCTACAGTAATTTTATACAACATACATTTTATGAAAATTATGAGACAGATAATCTGTGAAAAAAATCAAGCTCCTCTGGCTCCTCCCAGTGGTCCTATTGCCATTTGCAGAAATACATCACTCCCGATAAAAAATAACCAATCAGAGCTGCGGTCCGTAACTTTGTTTGTGTTCAAAATGTAGAAAAATGTATATAATAAGCGAGTAAACCATGAATCCACTTTCCAAATCGTGTTTTTAGCTTGTCCTGAATCACTAGGGTACACCTATAATAAGTGTTTATATTCAGACTATTTTAGATTGCTTCGGGGATACCGCGGCGGAGTAACCCAGTACCTTTGTGATTCTTCATAGACATAAACAGAGAGAAGTATTTCCGGCTACAATGTTCTTCCGCAAGACGCAAGCAGTTCTGTTTATTAACCGCTAGAGCGTCAAAAGTTCCCTACCGCAGCTTTAAGATAGTCAATCTGCTTTTTTTATACAAATCTCACCTGTTACACATTCTGGAGAGGTTGAGCAACTACCCCCTCTCTCTGCCAGTGACGTCACAGCCTGCCTTTCCTACAGACCAGTTAGGACATAAAGTAACAGTTATGAATTAAAAGAACAAAATTTGATAAAGTATTTTAAGATATTCGTTGCAAAACAAATATGATTTATTGTGAAATTATAATTTTACTCCGCGAGCAGCACGTAGACAAACAAAAGACAGCGGAAACCAATAATATTGTTACGTCTTATTTAGCAGACGCTTTTATCCAAAGCGACAATTAGGAGAGCATTTAACACACTGAATCTGGCGCGACGTGACGAGGTCCATACGGGTTCAATAGGTTAAAAAGGATGTCATCGTCCTTTGCTTTTTTTCTGGGGTGCATTTTATCCCAGACCGCCTAATAGCAAAGTGAACAAACGAACGAACGAAAATTCAGAAGAGCAACAAGAGATTTGAAGCTCATAGCAGACGCGCCCAGGAGATGATTCGCTCTGTGATTGGCTGAATGTTACTTCACTCAAATCTAAGTAACAAATCAGAGAACACTACAGGAAATATTCACGCTGGATCCTATAAAAAAAAAAAAAAAAAATGAGCAGGGGTCAGAATCACCTGTTTCTAAAAGTGCGGGGGACGTGTCCCCCCCGTCCCCCCCAGTTGCTACGCCCCTGTTTGAACTCAGAGAGAGTGTCAGCCACATTAAAAAAAGTTAACAGCTTAAGTCATTTGTGGATTAATGCGTATTTGAGATGCGAACCGTTTAAAACGATTCAGTTCGATTTGGTGAACTGAATGATTCGTTCGCGAACCGGATATCCAGACTGCTTTGTTTTGAACTCTCTCACAACAGACACGGAAGAGAAGACAATGCTGAATAAAGTCGTCGTTTTTTTTTTTTTTGGACCAAAATATATTTCCGATGCTTCAAAAAATTTGAACCGACCCTCTGATGTCACATGGACTACTTTGATGATGTTTTTCTTACCTTTCTGGACATGGTCAGTATGCCGTACACACAGCTTCAATGGAGGGACTGAGAGCTCTCGGACTAAATATAAAATATCTTAAACTCTGTTCCAAAGATAAACGGAGGTCTTACGGGTTTGAAACAACATGAGGGTAAGTTATTATTTACATAAATTTGCTATCTGGGTGAACTAACCCTTTAAGTGCCTTAAAGGTGAGCAGATAAATTTTGTATTGAACACGAATAGATACAGGCAACCAGTGAAGTTTAAATAAAATAGAGGTGATGTGAGCAGATTTTTTTGTTGAAGTGAATAATCTGGCAGCAGAATTTTGATTGTACTGCAGACGGACAATGGAGTGAGCTGGAAAACCAGAGAAAAGAGCATTACAATAGTCTAGGCAAGTGGTAACGAATACATGCACTAATGATTCTGCATCTTTGCTACTCAGAAAAGGAAGTTCTGCAATTCGACGTAGTTGAAAAAAAGCAGCATTGGAGAGTTTGTGTCACGGCGCGATAGGGACGGCGCCGTGGAAAAAGCAAGGCCTAGGTCCAAGTGCAGGGAAGAGACACTTTATTATAAACGAGAACTAAAAAGCCAACACGGCAAAAATAAAACAGAAACAATCACAGGAAACAAACCGAAATAACACAAGCCCTAGAAACATACGCAATACAACTGACATACAATAATCCAGGCAGGCAGAGTGGTGTGTGAGACAAAACTATATACTAGTGAACTAATGAGGAACGGCTGTGTGTGTGTAAGTGAGTGAGTGGATGCAACAGGTGTACAGAGTGAACCATGTGTATAGTGTTACGGTGAATGAGTCCGGGAGATGGAGAAGTGGTGCCCTCTGGTGGTGAGAGGGAGGAACACCGGGTTCGGACTCATGACAGTTTGGTAATGTGGCCATCCAAGGTTAGCGATGGGTCTAGAATGACACCTAAATTTCTAACAGTAGCTGATGGAAAAATAGAAAATTAAGATTAAGATTATTATGCCTTATCGTTGTGCCTCAAATAAACTTTAAAGATTGTCTTTCATTGTATTATGTTTGATTGTATGTTTGCATACCATTTGCTAATTCGCCAGAAAATAAAAATGCGCTTTTTCCATTTATGAAGCACTAAAGTTAGCTATGACCGTATCAATTTCCATTATCTCCTTTTTTCTTAGACGATAGAAAAACCGTAGATCGAGGAGAGAACCACTATAAATCTGGATATGTAGAACAGTGCAGTTTAGATGCTGGTTTACTTACCGGTAAGGGCCAGCACGAGGGACAAGGTTTATCGAGTCTCGCTAAGTAAAACTAGGGAGGGATAACGTTAGAGGAGTTATAATAGTGTTCTATGTATTTAAGATAACTGTACAAACAATCTCTGAACAAGCATAACACAGTTAAATTCCAAACATTTAATATAATAGTTGTATATGATTACATATAGCATCAACAGATGCTTATTATAATATATTATAAATAACCCTTATGAAAATTAAACCATGGTTTTACTACAAATAAAACCAAAAAAACCATGGTTACTATAGTTAAACCATGGTAACCACAAATTAACCATGGTTTTGCTAAATTAACCATAGTTTAACCATGATATTTGTAGTAAATCTGTGGTTATATAAATGGTAGTCAACACGCCAAAAAACCATGGGTTACTACAGTTTTACTATAATAAAACCATGGTTAGTTTTCATAAGGGAAACCATATATGTTCCCTGAATAAACCATATATACTCATTTTGTTCACATTTTCTATATATTTTTACCTGGTAATCCACAAGCCCCAATGTGAGAGCCAGTGTATTAAATTTTATCTCACATTCACATTACTGTTTATTTTTTTTAAATACAAGACGTAGTCAGCCAGATGATGAACATTATTAATATTATTAATTAATTAACTGTGAGCTGACTGGAATGAAGTTACAATAGTACACAGTATACAATACTTTGGTATTTGTTAGACAGGCGACTTACAGTGCATTCAGCCTATACATATCAGCGTATTCTCTGGGAATTGAACTCGCAACGTTTTGCACAGTTAACAAAATGGTATAATCACAGAGCCACAGAAACCATACAGCAAGAGTTGTAGTAAACATCTTTATTTTCATATAATAAGTAAACTGAAAACAAACTATATACTAATTGCAAAAACTGATCATTCACACAACAGGTCTCTACAGGGAAAGATGGCTTTGTTTCTACAATGGGTGGTTGAACATTTTTAGGCACATCAGCGCTATCCTGTCTCAGGGTGTATGAATGATCTTCCAAAATGTGTCCAGTGGGAACATCATTTGTGGATAAAAACAAAACAGGGACATTTTTTTCCCCTGCAGGAAAATGACAGCTGCAGATGCGAGAATGGACACTGGGCTTCCAGTCAGCTCGTCTAAGGATACATTCAAAATAATTAATGTTAGTTTTATGGAAGTTACACAATACAGATTAAAAGTACAAAGTGGGGTGGGGAAATCACACAATAAAAATATTTTTCAGCATTTACATTAAAGGGGGGGTGAAATGCTATTTCATGCATACTGAGTTTTTTACACTGTTAAAGAGTTGGATTCCCATTGCTAAACATGGACAAAGTTTAAAAAATTAAGTTGTACGTTTGAAGGAGTATTTCTGTTCCAAAAATACTCCTTCCGGTTTGTCACAAGTTTCGGAAAGTTTTTTTTTTGAGTATGGCTCTGTGTGACGTTAGATGGAGCGGAATTTCCTTATATGGGTCCTAAGGGCACTTCTGCCGGAAGAGCGCGCGCTCCCGTATAGCAGAGCACTGAGAGCACAGACATTCACTGATCAGAGCGAGAGCGTCGCGAAAAGTCACAAAAGAAGTGTGTTTTTGGTTGCCAGGGCAAGACAACCCTGCACAGATTACCAAAAAAAAAAAAAAAAAAAAAAAACAGCATTAAGGGACCAGTGGATGGAGCTTATTTTTACAGAACATCAACGGAGTTGTGCAAGTGTTTGTGTTTGTTCCCTGCATTTCGAAGATGCTTGTTTTACAAACAAGGCCCAGTTTGACGCCGGATTTGCACATCGTTTATTTCTTAAGGATAATGCAGTCCCAACGAAAAAGGGTCACGATCATGTGTTGGAACCGCATGCGGTGAGTAAAACTGCTTTAAATATCTCTGTGTTGTTAACTTAACTATCGGCGCGTAAGCACATCAAGTAAACAACATGCGATGTTGTCATCAAACTGCACTTTCCACATGTACAGCTTAAAAAAAAAAAAAAAAGACGACATAAAGTGTAACTTAGTCATTTTCCAAAACCGCTAAGCAAATATATACAGTTTCAGTACATACCACATAGAGACGTTGTTGCTGATGCTTGCTCTTGTTAAATTTCAGCCTCTGAATCTGCTTCTGGATCATAAATATATGCTGAATCTGACTGTTAGCCATGGTTTGTTTTTCCTCACGGTAAAGTCACAGCTTCCAAACGCTCTCAACGCAAAAGCCTACTGGCGCTCGTGATTATTTAGCTCCGCCCACACGTCACACCTCCAGCCGGTCGTGTTTTTCCGGGAAAAATCGGTACAGACTATCTTTCTCTTATGAATATAATAAAACTAAAGACTTTTTGGAGTTATGAAGGATGCAGTACTACTCTATAGGTACTCAAGATTAACAGGATATTGAGTGAAAGCAAGCATTTCACCCCCCCTTTAATCTTCTTCATTGATCTGTCAACATGTATATAGCCCATTAAATATAGTTAACATTTACTACTAAAATAACAAAGATTAATATCATTGTTACCTAATGCCTTAACTAATGCTGTTTACAAATACAAGCACGTTATTATAAGTGTGTAAAAGCCAAGTTCACAAATATCAGGGTGCAGGACCCACCCTTTCTGGTTGACACTATTTAAACTGAACAGGGATGACATCACTGAATTCAATGATGAACTGCCTTTAACTATCATTTTGCATTATTGACACACTGTTTTGCTAATGAATGTTGTTCAATTGCTTTGATGGAATTTATTTTGTTTATAGCGCTATATAAATGAAGGTGACTTGACTTGACTTGACCCTTTCTCTAATTATATCCAAACAAGTTACAATAAGTCAATTAACCAGGTATTATTTTGAATATTTTAATTAAACACATTTCTCGACGTAACCTTAGCCTAATAAAACTGCAGCGGATCTAATCTATTAAACAGTGGCAAAGTAAACAAGCATTTAGATATTTTAAGAGAAAGACAAAAGGCATTTTAGCTGTTGATTTGGTTATGAAAAACGTTTATTCTTGCTAGCCTTTTTAACTCCATCTGACGTTCAAGGTAACAATAGCGTGTTAAGCAATATGCACCATTAAAGTTTCATTGTGGCCACATTAAGGCAGTAAATGCGGTGTTCACATGGAAATTATCATTGTGTGAGATTACCTTACGGTACGAACCAAGAGTCTCCGCTGGTTAACATTGGACGGAAAATGGTAAAACTAACATCTTTTATCCAACGACTTGTGGTTGCATCTCGGGACAAAACAAAACACCATTGTCGAATTACAGTCTCTCCACAGAAATAAAGAACTGGTAATCGGTTACCGTAATATCACAGAATTATGTTTACAATAATATTTGGAAAAACTACAATTTGAAAAGACTAAATATAATGTTATGTATATTAACTGAAAGGTAAACTTCTAAGAACGTGAGGCTGAAACGCGGGCTAGTGAGAGATTTATGTTTTTCATAATGACGTCTAAAGTCCCCGCCAAAAGATGTAGTCCCTTTTAGCAACTTGTTAGCAAACACCGTTTTTAAGACACAATAAAGTAAAAAAAAAAAACACCAGCAGGTTATAACTGGTGTGTTTTATGTCATAGATCAAAACGTGAAAATATTAGAGGCTTTGTTAACCACAGACCTTATTTCAGGTGATTTAGCCATTCAAACCCATTAAAAAAACCCATAGACTTTAGAGCGAGGAAACCGGAAGTGCTAAAATGCTAACTCACTTCCGTGTTTTGGCTCTATAAAATAGAATTGGGATTGGGCCTAAGTGTCTTTTTGGAGAGCATAAAATTTATAGGTTACAGAATGACATATGCAAACTCTGGTCATGAAGAATGCTATGCTATTCATTCAGTTTGGTAGTTAACCTTTTACAAAAATCCTGATAAAAACATTCATGAGAGCAAGTTCGTATCATTCCTATAGAAATGCTATTTAATGAACGTTATTATTAAAAAAAAAAAAATGAAGTAGCACAACTTAATTATAACCACGCATACTTTTTAATGCTTTTGTGAATGTTTCAGTAGTATTTTAAAATAATTGCCTTTTTCTGTTTTTCTTTCTTTACTGTTTTTTTAAGGTATGAAACTGAGAAGTCTGCACAGGCCCAGGAATAATACCATTTAATCCTGTTCTGTTCAAGTATTTTTGTATTAACACTTTCTATGAAGCCCATATTATAAATTATAAGGGTATTCTTAATGCATTATAAGGAATGCATCATAATACAACTTATAATATGTTGGATCATCTCATGAATATTCATAAGAACAGGTTTAATATATTTACTTATTTGTGGTTATAACTTTTAAGATTATGATTATTTGTAACACAATGAACACGTTGCATGCACTTTTACAATGGATTATATTTCTCATAGTTATAATGTATTATAAGTCTCATATCTTGCCAATTTTCTGATGCTACTTATAGCGGTCAAAGACCACTTATAAGTAGTAGTAGTAATAATAATAATAATAATAATAATAATAAAATGTTTTCTCTCAAACAGCCATAAGATCAGATATCAGATTAGATGAATTTGTAATATGACACATTTGCTTTGAACTATTTTTATTGTAATATCAGTTTGATTATTTTGATGGTACCCCTTAGACAGCTGTTGAGTAACTCTGCATCTATATCAACTAGTGGTCATTAGAGTATTATTATGTCTGCTACTGTAAACATATGCTAACACATACGCTAAAACATATGCTAACACAGCGGAGACCAGGACAACTAGAGCCCCAGATACAGATCCCCTGTAAAGACCTTGTCTCAGAGGAGCACCAGGACAAGACCACAGGAAACAGATGATTCTTCTGCACAATCTGACTTTGCTGCAGCCTGGAATTGAACTACTGGTTTCGTCTGGTCAGAGGAGAACTGGCCCCCCAACTGAGCCTGGTTTTCCCAAGGTTTTTTTCTCCATTCTGTCACCGATGGAGTTTCGGTTCCTTGCCGCTGTCGCCTCTGGCTTGCTTAGTTGGGGTCACTTCATCTACAGCGATATCATTGACTTGATTGCAAATTAAAACAGACACTATTTCAACTGAACAGAGATGACATAACTGAATTCAATGATGAACTGCCTTTAACTATCATTTTGCATTATTGAGACACTGTTTCCCAAATGAATGTTGTTCAGTGCTTTGGCGCAATGTATTTTGTTTAAAGCACTATATAAATAAAGGTGATTGATTGATTGATTGACTTTATTTTGATGGTCAACCAACAGATAAACTGACATAGGTGAATTTGCAAGTAAGTCAGCTTATTCTACCATACTAGTTTCTACCATTCTTGGGCATACTGGTACTCTAATGAGAGTTAGTTGGGATGTAATGGCAAAGTTGCTTATAATCGATTGATTAAGGGGACAATCAAAATAAAATGTAACCATATAAAAGATTGAATTTTTTTTAGTTGGAGTATTAAGCTCACATCAATTAACATTAGCTCCAAGGGAAACACTCAAGTAACACTCATCATCTAACCACTCACAAGCTGTAGTAAGATACTGTGCAGATCTTAAACAATGTCAAGATGTGATACAGTCCATTATACTGAAAATTAAGTAGATATAATATGGTGTTCATTGTGTTATAAATAATCATACTCTTAAACTTATAACCATGATGAATTCTATTATGTATTATATTATGATGTATTATAATAGTTATGATTATTCATGAGTTGATATATTATAAGTTTTTTTATAATGCATTATGCATTCATTATAATGCCTTAATAACCTTATAATGTATTATAAATATGGGCTTCATAGAAAGTGTTATACCATATTTTTATCCTGTTTTATTTTGTTTTACCCAATAAAAATGTGATTTAGAGATTCTGAGTTGAAGTCATTTTCTTCACATTTGAAATATTTTAACATATAATTTAAAATGTATTAAGCACAATTTTTTAAAGGTAAATAAAACATTTTAATTTAGAGTTTTATTGCATATTAGCACATTAACTTTATCCAGAGGAATTGAGAAAGAAATATAAATGGGGCCCAATTCTGACCCACTGTGGTCCCATTAAAACCCCATATAGGAGCCAGAGCCATATAGAGAGAGAGTTGCGACAACGGAAGTTCGAAATGTTTGGTTGTCACGTGGTAGTTTTTGAGGATTAGTGTTCAATTATCAATTCCGTTATTTTAAAAACTTATTTCAGGCTAACGTTAAGTTGTATAAACACGGGTTGCTGTTGCCTTTTTACGTTACATATTGTTCTTTTTTTCACTGATCTCATGTTAACTAATGTCATATTGATGACTTTCAGAGACAGGCTTGTGACAGGTGATTTTCAGCTCACACCGCACTATGGGTCAATTAACTGTTAGCAGCTGTAATTAGCATGTTAAATAAATGTAAAATTAAGCTTCCTGCTTATAATTCTTACAATTACATATAGTAATATTATTATGTATTATAAATAACGTATATATTATATCTAGTATAATTCTTACAATACTTATTCATGTACACAATATATTTAGGTTTAAAACAACTTAAGCACACTCGTATATAAACATGTACACTGCCATTCAAAAGTAATGATGCTAAAAATTCAGCTTGGCATCACGAGTATATTACATTTTAAAATAGAACACAGTTATTTTAAATTGTAATTATATTTTTTTATTTAACCTTTATTTAACCAGATAAAAAACTCATTGAGATTAAAAATCTCTTTTTCAAGAGTGACCTGGCCAAGACAACAGCATTTACATACAATTTAAAAACATACATGACATCAAAAAAAACAAATGATATTTAGTCAATGTGTACAAGTTTAGAAACAGTTACATTTTCCAAGTTCATTGAGTTCACGCTTCTTTAGAATAGATTTAAATTCTCCCAATGTCACAAGTTCAGAAAGATTTAGGTCCTTTTGCAGTTCATTCCATGCACGGGGGGCAGTGTACTGAAATGCTGCCTTACCCAACTCTGTTCTCACTCTGGGAACCACCATCAGTATGTTCCTCTGAGAACGCAGAGCATACTGTTGTTGGTTTTTTCGCATGTATTTGCAGAGGTAAGATGGAAGGAGCCCAAGAATACATTTATAAAAGAAAGTCAACAAATGAGACCACCTGCGAACATACAGGGACGGAAACTCAGCTGCAGCATACAGTGTACAATGGTGAACACGATTTCCACAGCCAGTCATAAAACGTAAAGCACAATGATAAACAGTATCCAGCTTTTTTAAAAGATGGTCCGATGCATTCATAAAAAGGAGATCTCCGTAATCCAATAAAGGTAAAAAAGTTGCAGAAATCAAACGTTTCCTTGTATAAACAGAGAAACATGATTTATTTCTGAAAAGAAAACTGAGCTTTAGCTTCAGTTTACGTACAAGATGCTCAATATGCTGTTTAAAGGACAAATTTTCATCAATAACAAAGCCTAAATACTTATAAGAAGAGACCATTTGGATTTCTTTTCCATCAGCTGTTTTTATTTTAGGAAGCTGAGAGGGTAGCTGTTTTCTGTTTGAGAAAACCATAGCTTTAGATTTGTCCGCATTTAACACTAGTCTCAGCTGATTTAGATGAGACTGAACAGCATCAAACGCAGACTGTAAGAAATCAAAGGCTTGTTCAATTGAAGGAGACGAACAATAGATAACTGTGTCATCAGCATAAAAGTGAAAAAAAACATTTGACACCTTTTTACCAAGATCATTCACATAAATAGAAAACAGCAATAGCCCCAGAACAGAACCCTGGGGTACTCCTTTAGTTATTGAAAGAAAGGAGGAAGACATGCCAACTAGGTGTACACACTGAGTTCTACCTGATAAATAGTTAGAAAACCAGCCAATAGCATTGTCAGACAGACCAATTTTATGAAGCCGATTTAACAGGGTGACATGATCTACGGTGTCAAAGGCCTTTGACAAGTCAATAAACAACACTGTACAGAACTTTTTACAATCAAGAGCATCAATGATATCATTAACTACTTTAACTGCAGCAGTTATTGTACTGTGTAATTTTCGAAAACCAGATTGATTGTTTGATAAAATTTCATGAGCCTCAATAAATTTTCTAAGCTGTTCTGCAACAATTTTCTCAAAGACCTTTGCCAGGATACATAACTTTGATATTGGCCTATAGTTATTAAGATTGGCCGAGTCCCCTCCTTTCAACAAGGGAAGAACAAAAGCAGACTTCCAGACCATAGGGATGACATTGTTTAAAAGGCTTAAGTTAAAAAGATATGTCAAAGGTTCAGTTATAAAATCTTTTGACATTTTAAGAAAAAAAGGATCAAGATTGTCTGGACCTGCAGATTTGTCTGTTTCCAGCTCTTTAAGAGCTCTGTAGACCTCTGCCTCAGTTACTGGTCTGAAAACAAACGAGCCTATCGAGGAAGCTAATAGAGGGGGCGATGAAATCCCTTTTTGTTCAAAAATTTTGGTAGTTGGATTCAATGTCTCATATAGACAACCTGATGAAACAAAATGTTTGTTAAAACAATTTAGTATTTCAGATTTATCTGTGAGAATAAGTGAATTTTCCATAATGCATGTTGGGAGTTCATTGGTCTGTATGTTTCCGTAGGATGATTTAATAACTTTCCAAAATTTTTTGGGATCATTAAGATTACTTGTGGTTTTAGACAAGTAATATTCAGATTTGCTCTTTTTAATAAGGGAAGTACAACGATTTCTGAGTTGTCTAAAACTCAGCCAGTCAACCTGAGACTTTGTTTTTCTGGCCTTAGCCCAAGCATGATCTCTTTCCTTCAAAAGTTCAGACAGCTCACAAGAGAACCAGGGATTGTTGCGACCCTTCACTCTAAATTTGCGAAACGGTGCATGTTTGTTGATAATTTCAGACAAGGCATCATAAAAAAATTTCCAAGCTAGTTCTACATCATTAATAAGAAAAATCTTTTTCCAGTCAGAGATCCACAAGTCATGATAAAAAGCTTGTTCACAGAAATGTTTAAAATCCCGTTTAAACACAATTTGAGGTCTTCTTTTAATAAGTTTTGTATATATTACGAGATTACTTTTTCTTTGTATTTTTATTTAAATAAATGCAATTAACTATTTACAGCAATAATAATAATAAATGTAATAGCATGCCAAGCATTTTGTATGTGTCCTTTCTTTCATTTTGTCCTTGCATAGTTTCCACCATGGTTTGCTGTGCTGCATGGGGATGCTCCTCTCGGTCAGAGAAAGGTGTGCGAAAGTATGGCTTCCCAGCTGACATGGAGAGGAGAAAATAATGGTTGGCTCAAGTCAGCAGGAGAAATCTAAATATAAATAAAAATTACAACAACAAAAAATTGTTAGGTAATTAAACTAATTTATTTGCACTTTTTTACATTGAAAATGTTTTACTAGAAATAAGGAACAAGCAAAGCCTTGCAAAACCCAGGGAGCTGAGACTCATGGTGAGACATTGCAGGGAGTCATCAGTGTTACCTATAACTGTGCATTTAACCACCATGTGATAAGTACCATATGTGGGTAGACAAAAAAAAAAGTTGCATGTATTGTTTCAAAGGTTGAGGAAGAAAAAGAATGAGGACACTCAGAAAGGGGAAAGTGACAGTGAAGAAATTGAGGACATGTCTAGAGAGGAGAGACAGGGACAGGTGACACTGCCGAGTCAACCAGCAGCAAGTCAGTCAGCACCCAGTCAGCATTCCAGTGAATCATCAGCCAGTTACCTGTGTCTATTAAAAAAATTAAATAGACAAGAAAAAAAATATCAAACAATGCAAAGGCAGCACTAAGAAAAATAAAGAATGCAGCTTTCAAAAAAAAAAAAAAAAAAAAAAAGGTCCCATCAGCACTCCTGACCTGCATCCTCACTGATGCTCCATCACAGAACAGTCCAGTGGCACCACTAATCCTCCACCCACCAGCACCCACAGAATGTTATTAACTTTTATACACTAACAAGTTTAATGATATAATACAGGTTATGTACAGACAGGGGCGGCAGTGGCTCAGTGGTTCATGTAGGTTGTCTACAAACCGGAAGGTTGGTGGTTCGATCCCCGGCTCCACCTGACCAAGTGTCGAGGTGTCCTTGAGCAAAACACCTAACCCCAGCTGCTCCCGACGAGCTGGATGGCGCCTTGCATGGCTGACACCGCAGTCGGTGTATGAATGAGTGTGTGAAGGGGAGAATGTGAGGCAACTTGTAAAGTGCTTTGGATGGCCATGTGGTCTGTTGAAAGCGCTATATAAATGCAGTCCATTTACCATTTATATAATTTAGACAGGTAATAGTCAATGAATCACAATGACTAAAAACACTCCACCCATGTTTTTGCAAACTCAGTTTACTCTAAATGTATATCAATAGGGTGCATTTTATTATTAAGGAATTTAATACTTGTAATAAGGAACAAACGTTATAACCTCATTTTTACCACTTCCACTCACCGCTGTCATACTTGATCAAATGTTATATTGAACAAGTGTAAAAGGCTATGTAATGTTAGCTAACTTTCATCACCCTGCAAAAAAACAAAAAAACAAAAAAAACAAAAGAAGAATATGTTTAGACTCCTTTTTTTTCTAATTCCAAACCATGATGGATGAAACTGAATTAAGAGAACAGATTTTACAATTAATCGGGTGTTCATTACTAACTTTATTTAGCTCCAATCCTAGCCTAATCTGTTAGTTATCTGATAACATCCCTTAAATCTACACATTAAATGAGTGATAATGTACTAGAAGGTTTTAATTTGCAATTTATTGTTATTAAGATGTACTGATAATATGCAATCTTATTATTTAAACGTGTTACCTTTTAAAAGTGCGTCGGTAACGGTTTGTTCTGCTGCATCTTTACGAAGCGGCATTGGTTTGCTGCTACATCCGGGAACTATTTAGAGGCTCCACGAGCCGCCATTGCTGTAAAAAAAAGCGTTCCATTGGAGTCAATGGAGTTGTCGCAACTCTCTCTCTATATGGCTCTGATAGGGGCCATTTGTGGGTCCAGTGTAATCACCCACCTTAGCCCCATTTATTAGAACCCATTTGGGACCCCTCTAATGAACACCCACATCATGGGCCCCTATGGGTTAACACACACAGGGCCCAAGTGGAGCCGATGGACAAAAATACGGGTCCCATTTGGGTTGCCCACCAAAGCCCACATGGGGCCCACATGGAAATGTTGGCTGGGAATGCACACCTTATAAATTCTTTATATATATTAAAATAAATAATAAATCATTTAGGTAAAAACGAGGCACGTTTAGTTTTTTTTTTTTCAGGTTCCCTTACGAAAATTATGCATGGTTTTAACAATAACACCACAAATCATCGTTCTTGTAGGGTAACTGCAAATTAACTATTTGTTACTTCAAATAATAATTTACAAAGAAGTATTAATATAATGTAATATTTTTTTGTTGTTGTTGCTATAAAAACAGACCTAAGCCATCAATAGCCTTTAAAAATGATTCAAATACATTATATAAAAAAACAATGCGGCAACAATGACTGGTTAACAACACTGTTAAAATACATAATGTATGCAAATACAAAATAAACAATTTATGTACATGTTATTACAAATGCTTGCAAGGGAGCCAAATGCCATGTAATTGCTGCTGTTACACTTACAGGACAATAAAATCCTTGTTTAGGCTACTGACCAAACATTTAATTCAAATATTCACTTAATCTTTCATTTTTGGCCACCTTTTTGCTATATGACACAGCCTTTATAATTTCTTCAACAAAAAATGTGCATATTACAACCCTTACAAAAATAAACCAGGGTTTTATCATAGTAAAACTGCTTAATTTCCTTTTGCATGATTTCTGAATGCTTGAGACTATAAAATAAATTAGAGTCATAATAAAGTTATAACCATAGGTAAATGTCGAGATCTACAATTGTAATTTGTAAATAATACAATTTATTCATTTACTTTATTATTTGATTAAAGTTATATTTTCACCCCTATGCTACTTTTTCTTTTTCATCATCAAATATTTGAGGAAGGGTGACCACTACTATACAATCCTGCTTAGGGCACCCATTTGGCCAGCAGCGCCCCGAATGCTTCCATTACACCAGCCCTGCCAGTGAGCACTGTTTCGCGCTAAAATGCCGTTTTTTAGTTACGTAACAAAAAGGCGTGGTTATACAAGGGGCGGGCGTTGTCGTAAAATCTCCTATTGTGACTGGACAGATCGGCCAAAAGCGTTCATGTTTATCCATGATACGTCAGCATAAGATTTAAACACCCAATGCAAATGTTTTGACGATGCACAGCTCCGATTGGACAAATCGCTGTCAGTATTTCTTCGCGATTGGTTTAGTTCTGAGTTCTGAGTTCTGTTAGTCCCTCCCCCAGAAAACTAGTAGGTTTTTCCAACACCTCTCACAGCGGTGCATCACGGAGGTTTGGAAACGGGAGTGGAAGACGCGGGGCAACGACTCACCCTATTATACTAGAAATTGTATTCAGGGTTGGTTTGCCCGGTCCGATTTCCAACTTAACAACGTCGTACTTCCTCTCACATTTCATCTCAGACCTGACATCCCCTCTAATGTCGGATTTCAAGCTTGGGATTGTTCGACTTGGCCGTGTGGCCGGGAAGGTGAGCTGAATCCTAGGGCTGCCATGTGCGACGCGAAGGGGAGGGGTTCCAAGATCCGTGAGCTAAATGCTTGTGTTTAACAATTAAGTGCCAGATTTGTTAATTTAGATGTTATCGACTGTGGTTAAAGAGTAATATGTGTATACACAGAGTTTTCGTCGAAACGTTGAATTGTTTTATAATTAAACTGGTCAGCTCATTAGCCGAGTTGGTTAGTCCCTTTGAGCCGCCTACTTCTGCTTTGGTGGTACTGCGGCTAGCGTGGCTACAGCGCTGCTAGACGGCTGGGGCGAGTGTTCGCTTGTTAGCTAGGCAATGTAAATGTTGTATTTTTCCGTTTACAGTTTAAGAAGGTTTTAAGCACAAGACTGCTGCGTTTTCTATGATCCACGTCAGTAATGACACTGTCACCCAATATGACCCAGAGAGCTCTGAAAATGCCTCAACCAGGAACCGTTCGCAGCATGACAGCATCACAGCCAACCGGCATGAGCCTTAGTACTGTCCTTACGCGGTTTATCTGTCAAGCATGTGCACAGTCACTTAGTCGGTAATGTTTAGCGAAACCTTTTGCAAGATGTTATCAGTTTATAAAACGTTACTATTTTGATCTATTCTTTGCGTCATCCTGAACAGATCCAAACTGTTTCTGGGATGTCAGGCCGCTCATTGCCATGACACTAGAGGGCAGCCGGTAAACGGATATCTATAGGGGTTAAACAATGGGAGCATGTGAGAAGTCGGATGAAAGGCACAAACGCGATGCGCACAGTAGTCTTGATGCCCAATTTATGTTTACATATGACGGAGTAGAGCTCGTGCTATTCGACGGTCATAGGTTATGTCTGGTCGCACTCTGAATTTTCACACTTTTCTCATGTAATAATCGCGAAAATTTGCTTAGGCACTCTTCACCTGTATTTTATCCTCATAAAATTCCACAGTAACCCCTCCACGCCCCCTGGATCTTGTGTTCTGCAGTAAGGACCATCTCTTAAAGGGTTAGTTTAGGTATGTGACAAAAAAATCAGTCCTAGAAAATTAATATATATATAATCATAACCATATGATAGATAATAAAACTACCTTTAACTCTTTGCCCGCCAGCATTTTTAAAAAAAGTTGCCAGCCAGCGCCAGGGTTTTTGACAATTTTCGCTAAACTTTAATGGCCCACAGAATATTTTCTTCTATGAATATATGAACATGTTACATATCAAAATAAAGATCTGAGTCTCTGCTTTTAAACAAAAAAAAATATTTTATTTTATCTTCATTTATTATTTTTTTATTGCCACCTGAACATAGATAGGTTTTGTCAAAAACACAACATTCTGGACAAAAAGCTGAGAAAAAGCCATTTTTATGAAACAAGTGCATTTTCAAGCAGAATACATTCAGATGTCATTTTAACATATATAAAACCTTCCAAAATATATTACAATTAAACATAAATCTAATTAAATTTAGGCACTGTAATTTGCTTTTGAGTGGTACACAGAGTAACATTTCCCAGGATGTAAGGGGACGCCACAACTTTTGCAGTAGAACGAGGTCTCCTTCCGCAACCCCTTACGTACACAAACTCTGCATCCTCTGGTTGGGTGTTGCTTTTTGGGAGTGGGCAGGATTGGAACAAGTTCATGAACAGCAAAACTGACATTCAGTCTGTTTTTTGGGTCAGTGTTGTATGGTGCTCTTGGAGTGTTTTCAGTAGCACTTTTCTCCCCACCACTAGCACACTCTTGGCTGGTCCATGATTTTATAACACTCTGGATGAATGAGAGAAGAGTGTTACAATTACCCTGTGGGTTTTTCGCTTTGTAAATGAAAAAAGCGTTGAACAAACTGATCTGAAACAGGTACATGACAAATTTCTTTGTCCACACTGTAAAATTTTTCCAGGATTTCACAAGATATAACTGTAATATTTCACAGTTAATTACATTATTACCACTTCACAGGCTTTAACTGTGATAATTCACAATATAATACCGTATTTAGACTTTTACTGTGAAAATAATGCAGGCGCGGGGCTTTTACAAGAAACTACTGTGAATGCCGTCTTTTTTGAGTGGCAACTGCGGCAGCGTCATCAGAGCGTCATCAGAGCTCTCTGATCTACGTGGTCTCATTCGGTGGATTCAGACAGCGGTAAGTGTTTAAATGTCAAACTTTATCAATTTGATGTTTTTTATATGATAGTGCATGTAATTTAAAAGTATGAACCAAATTAGCGTTAGTTGTAGGTTCTGTTGTCATGTTTTTGTAACTTAGCTGGAGCAGACTCGCATCGACGTTTAAGCGCGCAAATTTGAATGAAAAGACGTTGGTTGTAGTGTTAATTATACCGTATTAAGTTAAATGTGAGATGTCTGATTAGATACACCGTCGAACATTTAACTTTAGCTTTACTTAAAGCTCATCTTAGTTACTCTAACAGCGTTCTCTCTTTTACCACAGCATTTTCTACATTGACCAACGATAAATAAAGTTATAAGGTAAGATGTGGCCTTAATGTGGGTATTATGACAGTTATTATCAACTAGATAAATTATGGTGTTTGTGGATTTGGGCAAAGGTGGATTAAATTAATCTCAAACTTTTCTTCCCTGCTGTGTGTGTGAAACGGAGCAACCGTTGTCTTTCTCGTCAACACTGAATGGGGGGCTTCATCCAGCTGAGTTCACGCAGCATTTTCAACCGCCATTTTTATTCGGATAATTTTCAAAATATTACTGTTATTGTGTCATGAAATGTAGTTTTAAAAGTATTTCAGGCGAGAATGTAGTTGTTTTAAACTCAAATATGCGGTTTATTTATAATGACAGCGTCTATTTAAAAAATGTGTTTCGCCGATCTCGGAGATGAGCTCCATGCGATCAGCGGGAGCTCCGTCATCATGTATCCGCCGAGAGTAGCCTTACCTCGGCTAGATCTTCTGACATTTGCCGCTGGCTCTGATGTGTCTTTAGTGGTTCAAGATAAAATATAATTCGTTTGGGGTAAAATGAAACGTTTCTTATCTTTGGCCTATATTCAATTTATCTATTAATATGATATATATATATATATATATATATATATATATATATATATATATATATATATATATATATGTCATTTTTATTCATGTCTCTATAGAAATATGAACTTTTGTCATATAGCTCCGGTTGACTGCTCACTGACAACATCTGTCGTTCCTCCTTGTTGAATGAGTGGAGAAGGGTATTCCTGCACAACCGGAGGTTGCAGGAACATACTGTTGAATGAGTGACTCCTAGCAGGCTCCTGATTGGTTAACGCGGCGCGAATTGACGCCAAAGTTCCAATTTTTTCAACTTGGGTGGCAGACGCGAATTCGCGTCAAACGCTAAATGCACAAAAAGCACCATTCGCGCTTAACGCGCGTTTCGCGCGAAGCGCTCTATTCGCGCGTCAATTCGCGTAATTCGCGCGAACTAGACGCGCGAATGAGGCGAATTCGCGTCTTCCGCGCCGCGCTTAACGCCCCATTCGCGCCGCGAGACCTCCAGACGCGCCTTTGCATTGACTTAACATTGAAATCATTCGCGCCAGACGCTCTATTCGCGTTTGGTGTGAACACAGCATTATACGCAGCTAAAACGCTGGTGTGGACGGAGATATTCGTTTTAATTCTCCGTTTCTAAACGAAAACGCAGTAGTGTGGACGGGGCCTTAATTTGTGTGTCTGTGCTGGAGACCAGACCAGATTAGACCAGAGACAAAGCTTAAAAAAGTCAGAAACAACTAGAAAACTGGGTGCTTTGTGAAAAAGATATAAGAAATGAAATGTTTATCACATCATCTGTGAACGGGTAATAATTCTAGGAGGAAGAGTACAAGTAGAAACAGCCATAGGGAGATGGACAGGCAACAGGCTCTTACTCCATCCTCTGCAAACGGAACAAGTAAATTATGTAAATTGTTGTGTGTGAATGCTTTGCCTAGGTAAATCACACACCTCTACTTTGGTGAAGGTCTATTCTTGACTGTGTTTGTGATGGAAATGTTTTTCAGTTCAGTTCCATGCATTTTTTTTTCTGAATTACAGTACTTACACCTGAATTACACCTTTGTTTAAACTGAGCTAACTTTAGTTTGACTCTGTACTGCAAAAGCAGTGACCCACTGAAGGTGGTGACTGGGAACTAACACCTTTTTCATCACACGAATTAAACTAACAGGTTTCTTCTGTCTTTTTGTTTGTAGGTGCTTCTTGGGCATCAACCCAGAGACGGGCACAAAATCTAAGAGGCAGAGAGGTCACATGAACCAGCAAGTCTGCACTCTTATCAGGAAGCTCATTGACTTCGAATGGATGTCAATCTAATGTAAGCTGTGTTCCAATTTAAGAACGGACTAATGAAACACAGTATCTGTGTTAAAGGAACATGCTGACTTTTTGTGACTTTATCTTATTCCCCGTATCCCCCAGAGTTAGATAAGTCTATACATACCCTTCTCATCTCCGTGCTTGCCGTAAGTCTGTCTGAGGCAACCACCGCTAGCCTAGCTTAGCACAAAGACTGGAGGTAAACGGCTCCAGCTAGCATACTGCTCCCAATAAGTGACAAAATAACGCCAACATTTTCCTATTTACATGTTGTGATTTGTATAGTCACAGTGACTCTAACCATCTTCTAACCGTATACATACTGGGAACTATATTCTCAGAAGGCGAAGCACTGCTACTTGGGGAGTGATTTTCTCACAGCACCTGAGAAGCCCTGTGGTGAGGAGCAGAGAGTTTGCTCAGAATTGGAGTAAATCACTCCAAAGAAGTAGCAGTGCTTCGCCTTCTGAGAATATAGTTCCCAGTATGTATACAGTTAGAAGATGGTTGTGTCTCATATGACCTTGTTATTTGTACACACTGTGACTATACAAATCACAACATGTAAATAGGAAAATGTTGGCGTTATTTTGTCACTTATTGAGAGCAGTATG
>NC_068383.1:29565893-29626658 GCF_023724105.1 Carassius gibelio | reverse complement strand
AAGCTGTAAACTGACAATCTTGATCATTGCAGTCCTAACATTAGTTTTTGTGCATATAACTTCTAACACATTAAAAACTGTCTTACAGCATTGCAGAAAACATTGTACTTCATAAGGCATAAGCTTGTTTCAGTTTGGCAAGATTTGCACTGAATATTGAATGAAACAGCTTTCTCTAATAGAGAGAAAAGCTTTTGAGCAGATTTGGGCTTGATTTCACTTCATTTGAACAGAAACACTATTTCAACATTACTGGACTCAGAAAGCTGTAAACTGACAATCTTGATCATTGCAGTCCTAACATTAGTTTTTGTGTATACAACTTCTAACACATTAAAAACTGTCTTACAGCATTGCAGAAAACATTTTATTTCATAAGACATAAGCATGTTTCAGTTTGGCAAGATTTGCACTGAATACTGAATGAAACAGCTTTCTCTAATAGAGAGAAAAGCTTTTGAGCAGATTTGGGCTTGATTTCACTTCATTTGAACAGAAACACTATTGCAGCATTACTGGACTCAGAAAGCTGTAAACTGACAATCTTGATCATTGAAGTCCTAACATTAGTTTTTGTGCATATAACTTCTAACACATTAAAAACTGTCTTACAGCATTGCAGAAAACATTTCATTTCATAAGACATAAGCTTGTTTCAGTTTGGCAAGATTTGCACTGAATACTGAATGAAACAGCTTTCTCTAATAGAGAGAAAAGCTTTTGAGCAGATTTGGGCTTGATTTCACTTCATTTGAACAGAAACACTATTTCAGCATTACTGGACTCAGAAAGCTGTAAACTGACAATCTTGATCATTGAAGTCCTAACATTAGTTTTTGTGCGTATAACTTCTAACACATTAAAAACTGTCTTACAGCATTGCAGAAAACATTGTACTTCATAAGGCATAAGCTTGTTTCAGTTTGGCAAGATTTGCACTGAATACTGAATGAAACAGCTTTATCTAATAGAGAGAAAAGCTTTTGAGCAGATTTGGGCTTGATTTCACTTCATTTCAACAGAAACACTATTTCAGCATTACTGGACTCAGAAAGCTGTAAACTGACAATCTTGATCATTGAAGTCCTAACATAAGTTTTTGTGCATATAACTTCTAACACATTAAAAGCTGTCTTACAGCATTGCAGAAAACATTGTACTTCATAAAACATAAGCTTGTTTCAGTTTGGCAAGATTTGCACTGAATACTGAATGAAACAGCTTTATCTAATAGAGAGAAAAGCTTTTGAGCAGATTTGGGCTTGATTTCACTTCATTTCAACAGAAACACTATTTCAGCATTACTGGACTCAGAAAGCTGTAAACTGACAATCTTGATCATTGAAGTCCTTACATTAGTTTTTGTGCATATAACTTCTAACACATTAAAAACTGTCTTACAGCATTGCAGAAAACATTGTACTTCATAAGACATAAGCTTGTTTCAGTTTGGCAAGATTTGCACTGAATACTGAATGAAACAGCTTTATCTAATAGAGAGAAAAGCTTTTGAGCAGATTTGGGCTTGATTTCACTTCATTTCAACAGAAACACTATTTCAGCATTACTGGACTCAGAAAGCTGTAAACTGACAATCTTGATCATTGAAGTCCTAACATAAGTTTTTGTGCATATAACTTCTAACACATTAAAAACTGTCTTACAGCATTGCAGAAAACATTGTACTTCATAAGACATAAGCTTGTTTCAGTTTGGCAAGATTTGCACTGAATACTGAATGAAACAGCTTTATCTAATAGAGAGAAAAGCTTTTGAGCAGATTTGGGCTTGATTTCACTTCATTTCAACAGAAACACTATTTCAGCATTACTGGACTCAGAAAGCTGTAAACTGACAATCTTGATCATTGAAGTCCTTACATTAGTTTTTGTGCATATAACTTCTAACACATTAAAAACTGTCTTACAGCATTGCAGAAAACATTGTACTTCATAAGACATAAGCTTGTTTCAGTTTGGCAAGATTTGCACTGAATACTGAATGAAACAGCTTTATCTAATAGAGAGAAAAGCTTTTGAGCAGATTTGGGCTTGATTTCACTTCATTTCAACAGAAACACTATTTCAGCATTACTGGACTCAGAAAGCTGTAAACTGACAATCTTGATCATTGAAGTCCTAACATAAGTTTTTGTGCATATAACTTCTAACACATTAAAAACTGTCTTACAGCATTGCAGAAAACATTGTACTTCATAAGACATAAGCTTGTTTCAGTTTGGCAAGATTTGCACTGAATACTGAATGAAACAGCTTTATCTAATAGAGAGAAAAGCTTTTGAGCAGATTTGGGCTTGATTTCACTTCATTTCAACAGAAACACTATTTCAGCATTACTGGACTCAGAAAGCTGTAAACTGACAATCTTGATCATTGAAGTCCTAACATTAGTTTTTGTGCATATAACTTCTAACACATTAAAAACTGTCTTACAGCATTGCAGAAAACATTGTACTTCATAAGGCATAAGCTTGTTTCAGTTTGGCAAGATTTGCACTGAATATTGAATGAAACAGCTTTCTCTAATAGTGAGAAAAGCTTTTGAGCAGATTTGGGCTTGATTTCACTTCATTTGAACAGAAACACTATTTCAACATTACTGGACTCAGAAAGCTGTAAACTGACAATCTTGATCATTGCAGTCCTAACATTAGTTTTTGTGTATATAACTTCTAACACATTAAAAACTGTCTTACAGCATTGCAGAAAACATTTTATTTCATAAGACATAAGCATGTTTCAGTTTGGCAAGATTTGCACTGAATACTGAATGAAACAGCTTTATCTAATAGAGAGAAAAGCTTTTGAGCAGATTTGGGCTTGATTTCACTTCATTTCAACAGAAACACTATTTCAGCATTACTGGACTCAGAAAGCTGTAAACTGACAATCTTGATCATTGAAGTCCTAACATAAGTTTTTGTGCATATAACTTCTAACACATTAAAAACAGTCTTACAGCATTGCAGAAAACATTGTACTTCAAAAGGCATAAGCTTGTTTCAGTTTGGCAAGATTTGCACTGAATATTGAATGAAACAGCTTTCTCTAATAGAGAGAAAAGCTTTTGAGCAGATATGGGCTTGATTTCACTTCATTTGAACAGAAACACTATTTCAACATTACTGGACTCAGAAAGCTGTAAACTGACAATCTTGATCATTGAAGTTCTAACATTAGTTTTTGTGTATATAACTTCTAACACATTAAAAACTGTCTTACAGCATTGCAAAAACATTTCATTTCATAAGACATAAGCTTGTTTCAGTTTGGCAAGATTTGCACTGAATACTGAATGAAACAGCTTTCTCTAATAGAGAGAAAAGCTTTTGAGCAGATTTGGGCTTGATTTCACTTCATTTCAACAGAAACACTATTTCAGCATTACTGGACTCAGAAAGCTGTAAACTGACAATCTTGATCATTGAAGTCCTAACATAAGTTTTTGTGCATATAACTTCTAACACATTAAAAACTGTCTTACAGCATTGCAGAAAACATTGTACTTCATAAGGCATAAGCATCTATCAGATTGGCAAGATTTGCACTGAATACTGAATGAAACAGCTTTCTCTAATAGAGAGACAAGCTTTTGAGCAGATTTGGCTAGATTTCACTTCATTTGAACAGAAGCACTATTTCAGCATTACTGGACTCAGAAAGCTGTAAACTGACAATCTTGATCATTGAAGTCCTAACATAAGTTTTTGTGCATATAACTTCTAACACATTAAAAACTGTCTTACAGCATTGCAGAAAACATTGTATTTCATATGGCATAAGCATGTTTCAGTCTGGCAAGATTTGCACTGAATACTGAATGAAACAGCTTTCTCTAATAGAGAGACAAGCTTTTGAGCAGATTTGGGCTTGATTTCACTTCATTTGAACAGAAACACTATTTCAGCATTACTGGACTCAGAGAGCTGTAAACTGACAATCTTGATCATTGAAGTCATAACATAAGTTTTTGTGCATATAACTTCTAACACATTAAAAACTGTCTTACAGCATTGCAGAAAACATTGTATTTCATATGGCATAAGCATGTTTCAGTATGGCAAGATTTGCACTGAATACTGAATGAAACAGCTTTCTCTAATAGAGAGACAAGCTTTGGAGCAGATTTGGGCTTGATTTCACTTCATTTGAACAGAAACACTATTTCAACATTACTGGACTCAGAAAGCTGTAAACTGACAATCTTGATCATTGAAGTCCTAACATTAGTTTTTGTGTATAAAACTTCTAACACATTAAAAACTGTCTTACAGCATTGCAGAAAACATTGTACTTCATAAGGCATAAGCATCTATCAGTTTGGCAAGATTTGCACTGAATACTGAATGAAACAGCTTTCTCTAATAGAGAGACAAGCTTTTGAGCAGATTTGGGCTAGATTTCACTTCATTTGAACAGAAGCACTATTTCAGCATTACTGGACTCAGAAAGCTGTAAACTGACAATCTTGATCATTGAAGTCCTAACATGAGTTTTTGTGCATATAACTTCTAACACATTAAAAACTGTCTTACAGCATTGCAGAAAACATTGTATTTCAAATGGCATAAGCATCTATCAGATTGGCAAGATTTGCACTGAATACTGAATGAAACAGCTTTCTCTAATAGAGAGACAAGCTTTTGAGCAGATTTGGCTAGATTTCACTTCATTTGAACAGAAGCACTATTTCAGCATTACTGGACTCAGAAAGCTGTAAACTGACAATCTTGATCATTGAAGTCCTAACATAAGTTTTTGTGCATATAACTTCTTACACATTAAAAACTGTCTTACAGCATTGCAGAAAACATTGTATTTCATATGGCATAAGCATCTATCAGTTTGGCAAGATTTGCACTGAATACTGAATGAAACAGCTTTCTCTAATAGAGAGACAAGCTTTTGAGCAGATTTGGGCTTGATTTCACTTCATTTGAACAGAAACACTATTTCAACATTACTGGACTCAGAAAGCTGTAAACTGACAATCTTGATCATTGAAGTCCTAACATTAGTTTTTGTGTATATAACTTCTAACACATTAAAAACTGTTTTACAGCATTGCAGAAAACATTGTATTTCATATGGCATAAGCATCTATCAGTTTGGCAAGATTTGCACTGAATACTGAATGAAACAGCTTTCTCTAATAGAGAGACAAGCTTTTGAGCAGATTTGGGCTAGATTTCACTTCATTTGAACAGAAGCACTATTTCAGCATTACTGGACTCAGAAAGCTGTAAACTGACAATCTTGATCATTGAAGTCCTAACATAAGTTTTTGTGCATATAACTTCTAACACATTAAAAACTGTCTTACAGCATTGCAGAAAACATTGTATTTCATATGGCATAAGCATCTATCAGTTTGGCAAGATTTGCACTGAATACTGAATGAAACAGCTTTCTCTATTAGAGAGACAAGCTTTTGAGCAGATTTGGGCTTGATTTCACTTCATTTGAACAGAAACACAATTTCAACATTACTGGACTCAGAAAGCTGTAAACTGACAATCTTGATCATTGAAGTCCTAACATTAGTTTTTGTGTATATAACTTCTAACACATTAAAAACTGTCTTACAGCATTGCAGAAAACATTGTACTTCATATGGCATAAGCATCTATCAGTTTGGCAAGATTTGCACTGAATACTGAATGAAACAGCTTTCTCTAATAGAGAGACAAGCTTTTGAGCAGATTTGGGCTTGATTTCACTTCATTTGAACAGAAACACTATTTCAACATTACTGGACTCAGAAAGCTGTAAACTGACAATCTTGATCATTGAAGTCCTAACATTAGTTTTTGTGTATATAACTTCTAACACATTAAAAACTGTCTTACAGCATTGCAGAAAACATTGTACTTCATAAGGCATAAGCATCTATCAGTTTGGCAAGATTTGCACTGAATACTGAATGAAACAGCTTTCTCTATTAGAGAGACAAGCTTTTGAGCAGATTTGGGCTTGATTTCACTTCATTTGAACAGAAACACTATTTCAGCATTACTGGACTCAGAAAGCTGTAAACTGACAATCTTGATCATTGAAGTCCTAACATAAGTTTTTGTGCATATAACTTCTAACACATTAAAAACTGTCTTACAGTATTGCAGAAAACATTGTATTTCATATGGCATAAGCATCTATCAGTTTGGCAAGATTTGCACTGAATACTGAATGAAACAGCTTTCTCTAATAGAGAGACAAGCTTTTGAGCAGATTTGGGCTTGATTTCACTTCATTTGAACAGAAACACTATTTCAACATTACTGGACTCAGAAAGCTGTAAACTGACAATCTTGATCATTAAAGTCCTAACATTAGTTTTTGTGTATATAACTTCTAACACATTAAAAACTGTCTTACAGCATTGCAGAAAACATTGTACTTCATAAGGCATAAGCATCTATCAGTTTGGCAAGATTTGCACTGAATACTGAATGAAACAGCTTTCTCTAATAGAGAGACAAGCTTTTGAGCAGATTTGGGCTTGATTTCACTTCATTTGAACAGAAGCACTATTTCAGCATTACTGGACTCAGAAAGCTGTAAACTGACAATCTTGATCATTGAAGTCCTAACATAAGTTTTTGTGCATATAACTTCTAACACATCATTAAAAACTGTCTTACAGCATTGCAGAAAACATTGTACTTCATAAGGCATAAGCATCTATCAGTTTGGCAAGATTTGCACTGAATACTGAATGAAACAGCTTTCTCTATTAGAGAGACAAGCTTTTGAGCAGATTTGGGCTAGATTTCACTTCATTTGAACAGAAGCACTATTTCAGCATTACTGGACTCAGAAAGCTGTAAACTGACAATCTTGATCATTGAAGTCCTAACATAAGTTTTTGTGCATATAACTTCTAACACATTAAAAACTGTCTTACAGCATTGCAGAAAACATTGTATTTCATATGGCATAAGCATCTATCAGTTTGGCAAGATTTGCACTGAATACTGAATGAAACAGCTTTCTCTATTAGAGAGACAAGCTTTTGAGCAGATTTGGGCTTGATTTCACTTCATTTGAACAGAAACACTATTTCAACATTACTGGACTCAGAAAGCTGTAAACTGACAATCTTGATCATTGAAGTCCTAACATTAGTTTTTGTGTATATAACTTCTAACACATTAAAAACTGTCTTACAGCATTGCAGAAAACATTGTACTTCATAAGGCATAAGCATCCATCAGTTTGGCAAGATTTGCACTGAATACTGAATGAAACAGCTTTCTCTATTAGAGAGACAAGCTTTTGAGCAGATTTGGGATTGATTTCACTTCATTTGAACAGAAACACTATTTCAGCATTACTGGACTCAGAAAGCTGTAAACTGACAATCTTGATCATTGAAGTCCTAACATAAGTTTTTGTGCATATAACTTCTAACACATTAAAAACTGTCTTACAGCATTGCAGAAAACATTGTATTTCAAATGGCATAAGCATCTATCAGATTGGCAAGATTTGCACTGAATACTGAATGAAACAGCTTTCTCTAATAGAGAGACAAGCTTTTGAGCAGATTTGGCTAGATTTCACTTCATTTGAACAGAAGCACTATTTCAGCATTACTGGACTCAGAAAGCTGTAAACTGACAATCTTGATCATTGAAGTCCTAACATAAGTTTTTGTGCATATAACTTCTAACACATTAAAAACTGTCTTACAGCATTGCAGAAAACTTTGTACTTCATAAGGCATAAGCATCTATCAGTTTGGCAAGATTTGCACTGAATACTGAATGAAACAGCTTTCTCTATTAGAGAGACAAGCTTTTGAGCAGATTTGGGCTTGATTTCACTTCATTTGAACAGAAACACTATTTCAGCATTACTGGACTCAGAAAGCTGTAAACTGACAATCTTGATCATTGAAGTCCTAACATAAGTTTTTGTGCATATAACTTCTAACACATTAAAAACTGTCTTACAGCATTGCAGAAAACATTGTATTTCATATGGCATAAGCATGTTTCAGTATGGCAAGATTTGCACTGAATACTGAATGAAACAGCTTTCTCTATTAGAGAGACAAGCTTTTGAGCAGATTTGGGCTTGATTTCACTTCATTTGAACAGAAACACTATTTCAGCATTACTGGACTCAGAAAGCTGTAAACTGACAATCTTGATCATTGAAGTCCTAACATAAGTTTTTGTGCATATAACTTCTAACACATTAAAAACTGTCTTACAGCATTGCAGAAAACATTGTATTTCATATGGCATAAGCATCTATCAGTTTAGCAAGATTTGCACTGAATACTGAATGAAACTGCTTTCTCTATTAGAGAGACAAGCTTTTGAGCAGATTTGGGCTTGATTTCACTTCATTTGAACAGAAACACTATTTCAACATTACTGGACTCAGAAAGCTGTAAACTGACAATCTTGATCATTGAAGTCCTAACATAAGTTTTTGTGCATATAACTTCTAACACATTAAAAACTGTCTTACAGCATTGCAGAAAACATTGTATTTCAAATGGCATAAGCATCTATCAGTTTGGCAAGATTTGCACTGAATACTGAATGAAACAGCTTTCTCTATTAGAGAGACAAGCTTTTGAGCAGATTTGGGCTTGATTTCACTTCATTTGAACAGAAACACTATTTCAGCATTACTGGACTCATAAAGCTGTAAACTGACAATCTTGATCATTGAAGTCCTAACATAAGTTTTTGTGCATATAACTTCTAACACATTAAAAACTGTCTTACAGCATTGCAGAAAACATTGTATTTCATATGGCATAAGCATCTATCAGTTTGGCAAGATTTGCACTGAATACTGAATGAAACAGCTTTCTCTATTAGAGAGACAAGCTTTTGAGCAGATTTGGGCTTGATTTCACTTCATTTGAACAGAAACACTATTTCAACATTACAGGACTCAGAAAGCTGTAAACTGACAATCTTGATCATTGAAGTCCTAACATAAGTTTTTGTGCATATAACTTCTAACACATTAAAAACTGTCTTACAGCATTGCAGAAAACATTGTACTTCATAAGGCATTAAGCATCTATCAGATTGGCAAGATTTGCACTGAATACTGAATGAAACAGATTTCTCTAATAGAGAGACAAGCTTTTGAGCAGATTTGGCTAGATTTCACTTCATTTGAACAGAAGCACTATTTCAGCATTACTGGACTCAGAAAGCTGTAAACTGACAATCTTGATCATTGAAGTCCTAACATAAGTTTTTGTGCATATAACTTCTAACACATTAAAAACTGTCTTACAGCATTGCAGAAAACATTGTATTTCATATGGCATAAGCATGTTTCAGTATGGCAAGATTTGCACTGAATACTGAATGAAACAGCTTTCTCTATTAGAGAGACAAGCTTTTGAGCAGATTTGGGCTTGATTTCACTTCATTTGAACAGAAACACTATTTCAGCATTACTGGACTCAGAAAGCTGTAAACTGACAATCTTGATCATTGAAGTCCTAACATAAGTTTTTGTGCATATAACTTCTAACACATTAAAAACTGTCTTACAGCATTGCAGAAAACATTGTATTTCATATGGCATAAGCATCTATCAGTTTGGCAAGATTTGCACTGAATACTGAATGAAACAGCTTTCTCTAATAGAGAGACAAGCTTTTGAGCAGATTTGGGCTTGATTTCACTTCATTTGAACAGAAACACTATTTCAACATTACTGGACTCAGAAAGCTGTAAACTGACAATCTTGATCATTGAAGTCCTAACATTAGTTTTTGTGTATATAACTTCTAACACATTAAAAACTGTCTTACAGCATTGCAGAAAACATTGTACTTCATAAGGCATAAGCATCTATCAGTTTGGCAAGATTTGCACTGAATACTGAATGAAACAGCTTTCTCTAATAGAGAGACAAGCTTTTGAGCAGATTTGGGCTAGATTTCACTTCATTTGAACAGAAGCACTATTTCAGCATTACTGGACTCAGAAAGCTGTAAACTGACAATCTTGATCATTGAAGTCCTAACATAAGTTTTTGTGCATATAACTTCTAACACATTAAAAACTTTCTTACAGCATTGCAGAAAACATTGTATTTCATATGGCAAAAGCATCTATCAGTTTGGCAAGATTTGCACTGAATACTGAATGAAACAGCTTTCTCTAATAGAGAGACAAACTTTTGAGCAGATTTGGCTAGATTTCACTTCATTTGAACAGAAGCACTATTTCAGCATTACTGGACTCAGAAAGCTGTAAACTGACAATCTTGATCATTGAAGTCCTAACATAAGTTTTTGTGCATATAACTTCTAACACATTAAAAACTGTCTTACAGCATTGCAGAAAACATTGTACTTCATAAGGCATAAGCATCTATCAGATTGGCAAGATTTGCACTGAATACTGAATGAAACAGCTTTCTCTAATAGAGAGACAAGCTTTTGAGCAGATTTGGCTAGATTTCACTTCATTTGAACAGAAGCACTATTTCAGCATTACTGGACTCAGAAAGCTGTAAACTGACAATCTTGATCATTGAAGTCCTAACATAAGTTTTTGTGCATATAACTTCTAACACATTAAAAACTGTCTTACAGCATTGCAGAAAACATTGTATTTCATATGGCATAAGCATGTTTCAGTATGGCAAGATTTGCACTGAATACTGAATGAAACAGCTTTCTCTATTAGAGAGACAAGCTTTTGAGCAGATTTGGGCTTGATTTCACTTCATTTGAACAGAAACACTATTTCAGCATTACTGGACTCAGAAAGCTGTAAACTGATAATCTTGATCATTGAAGTCCTAACATAAGTTTTTGTGCATATAACTTCTAACACATTAAAAACTGTCTTACAACATTGCAGAAAACATTGTATTTCATATGGCATAAGCATGTTTCAGTATGGCAAGATTTGCACTGAATACTGAATGAAACAGCTTTCTCTATTAGAGAGACAAGCTTTTGAGCAGATTTGGGCTTGATTTCACTTCATTTGAACAGAAACACTATTTCAGCATTACTGGACTCAGAAAGCTGTAAACTGACAATCTTGATCATTGAAGTCCTAACATAAGTTTTTGTGCATATAACTTCTAACACATTAAAAACTGTCTTACAACATTGCAGAAAACGTTGTATTTCATATGGCATAAGCATCTATCAGTTTGGCAAGATTTGCACTGAATACTGAATGAAACAGCTTTCTCTAATAGAGAGACAAGCTTTGGAGCAGATTTGGGCTTGATTTCACTTCATTTGAACAGAAACACTATTTCAACATTACTGGACTCAGAAAGCTGTAAACTGACAATCTTGATCATTGAAGTCCTAACATTAGTTTTTCTGTATATAACTTCTAACACATTAAAAACTGTCTTACAGCATTGCAGAAAACATTGTACTTCATAAGGCATAAGCATCCATCAGTTTGGCAAGATTTGCACTGAATACTGAATGAAACAGCTTTCTCTAATAGAGAGACAAGCTTTTGAGCAGATTTGGGCTAGATTTCACTTCATTTGAACAGAAGCACTATTTCAGCATTACTGGACTCAGAAAGCTGTAAACTGACAATTTTGATCATTGAAGTCCTAACATAAGCTTTTGTGCATATAACTTCTAACACATTAAAAACTGTCTTACAGCATTGCAGAAAACATTGTACTTCATAAGGCATAAGCATGTTTCAGTATGGCAAGATTTGCACTGAATACTGAATGAAACAGCTTTCTCTAATAGAGAGACAAGCTTTTGAGCAGATTTGGGCTAGATTTCACTTCATTTGAACAGAAGCACTATTTCAGCATTACTGGACTCAGAAAGCTGTAAACTGACAATCTTGATCATTGAAGTCCTAACATAAGTTTTTGTGCATATAACTTCTAACACATTAAAAACTGTCTTACAGCATTGCAGAAAACATTGTATTTCATATGGCATAAGCATCTATCAGTTTGGCAAGATTTGCACTGAATACTGAATGAAACAGCTTTCTCTAATAGAGAGACAAGCTTTTGAGCAGATTTGGGCTTGATTTCACTTCATTTGAACAGAAACACTATTTCAACATTACTGGACTCAGAAAGCTGTAAACTGACAATCTTGATCATTGAAGTCCTAACATTAGTTTTTGTGTATATAACTTCTAACACATTAAAAACTGTCTTACAGCATTGCAGAAAACATTGTACTTCATAAGGCATAAGCATCTATCAGTTTGGCAAGATTTGCACTGAATACTGAATGAAACAGCTTTCTCTAATAGAGAGACAAGCTTTTGAGCAGATTTGGCTAGATTTCACTTCATTTGAACAGAAGCACTATTTCAGCATTACTGGACTCAGAAAGCTGTAAACTGACAATCTTGATCATTGAAGTCCTAACATAAGTTTTTGTGCATATAACTTCTAACACATTAAAAACTGTCTTACAGCATTGCAGAAAACATTGTACTTCATAAGGCATAAGCATGTTTCAGTATGGCAAGATTTGCACTGAATACTGAATGAAACAGCTTTCTCTAATAGAGAGACAAGCTTTTGAGCAGATTTGGGCTAGATTTCACTTCATTTGAACAGAAGCACTATTTCAGCATTACTGGACTCAGAAAGCTGTAAACTGACAATCTTGATCATTGAAGTCCTAACATAAGTTTTTGTGCATATAACTTCTAACACATTAAAAACTGTCTTACAGCATTGCAGAAAACATTGTATTTCATATGGCATAAGCATCTATCAGTTTGGCAAGATTTGCACTGAATACTGAATGAAACAGCTTTCTCTAATAGAGAGACAAGCTTTTGAGCAGATTTGGGCTTGATTTCACTTCATTTGAACAGAAACACTATTTCAACATTACTGGACTCAGAAAGCTGTAAACTGACAATCTTGATCATTGAAGTCCTAACATTAGTTTTTGTGTATATAACTTCTAACACATTAAAAACTGTCTTACAGCATTGCAGAAAACATTGTACTTCATAAGGCATAAGCATCTATCAGTTTGGCAAGATTTGCACTGAATACTGAATGAAACAGCTTTCTCTAATAGAGAGACAAGCTTTTGAGCAGATTTGGCTAGATTTCACTTCATTTGAACAGAAGCACTATTTCAGCATTACTGGACTCAGAAAGCTGTAAACTGACAATCTTGATCATTGAAGTCCTAACATAAGTTTTTGTGCATATAACTTCTAACACATTAAAAACTGTCTTACAGCATTGCAGAAAACATTGTATTTCATATGGCATAAGCATCTATCGGTTTGGCAAGATTTGCACTGAATACTGAATGAAACAGCTTTCTCTAATAGAGAGACAAGCTTTTGAGCAGATTTGGGCTTGATTTCACTTCATTTGAACAGAAACACTATTTCAACATTAATGGACTCAGAAAGCTGTAAACTGACAATCTTGATCATTGAAGTCCTAACATTAGTTTTTGTGTATATAACTTCTAACACATTAAAAACTGTCTTACAGCATTGCAGAAAACATTGTACTTCATAAGGCATAAGCATCTATCAGTTTGGCAAGATTTGCACTGAATACTGAATGAAACAGCTTTCTCTAATAGAGAGACAAGCTTTTGAGCAGATTTGGGCTAGATTTCACTTCATTTGAACAGAAGCACTATTTCAGCATTACTGGACTCAGAAAGCTGTAAACTGACAATCTTGATCATTGAAGTCCTAACATAAGTTTTTGTGCATATAACTTCTAACACATTAAAAACTTTCTTACAGCATTGCAGAAAACATTGTATTTCATATGGCATAAGCATCTATCAGTTTGGCAAGATTTGCACTGAATACTGAATGAAACAGCTTTCTCTAATAGAGAGACAAGCTTTTGAGCAGATTTGGGCTTGATTTCACTTCATTTGAACAGAAACACTATTTCAACATTACTGGACTCAGAAAGCTGTAAACTGACAATCTTGATCATTGAAGTCCTAACATTAGTTTTTGTGTATATAACTTCTAACACATTAAAAACTGTCTTACAGCATTGCAGAAAACATTGTACTTCATAAGGCATAAGCATCCATCAGTTTGGCAAGATTTGCACTGAATACTGAATGAAACAGCTTTCTCTAATAGAGAGACAAGCTTTTGAGCAGATTTGGGCTAGATTTCACTTCATTTGAACAGAAGCACTATTTCAGCATTACTGGACTCAGAAAGCTGTAAACTGACAATTTTGATCATTGAAGTCCTAACATAAGCTTTTGTGCATATAACTTCTAACACATTAAAAACTGTCTTACAGCATTGCAGAAAACATTGTACTTCATAAGGCATAAGCATCTATCAGTTTGGCAAGATTTGCACTGAATACTGAATGAAACAGCTTTCTCTAATAGAGAGACAAGCTTTTGAGCAGATTTGGCTAGATTTCACTTCATTTGAACAGAAGCACTATTTCAGCATTACTGGACTCAGAAAGCTGTAAACTGACAATCTTGATCATTGAAGTCCTAACATAAGTTTTTGTGCATATAACTTCTAACACATTAAAAACTGTCTTACAGCATTGCAGAAAACATTGTATTTCATATGGCATAAGCATCTATCAGTTTGGCAAGATTTGCACTGAATACTGAATGAAACAGCTTTCTCTAATAGAGAGACAAGCTTTTGAGCAGATTTGGGCTAGATTTCACTTCATTTGAACAGAAGCACTATTTCAGCATTACTGGACTCAGAAAGCTGTAAACTGACAATCTTGATCATTGAAGTCCTAACATAAGTTTTTGTGCATATAACTTCTAACACATTAAAAACTGTCTTACAGCATTGCAGAAAACATTGTATTTCATATGGCATAAGCATCTATCAGTTTGGCAATATTTGCACTGAATACTGAATGAAACAGCTTTCTCTAATAGAGAGACAAGCTTTTGAGCAGATTTGGCTAGATTTCACTTCATTTGAACAGAAGCACTATTTCAGCATTACTGGACTCAGAAAGCTGTAAACTGACAATCTTGATCATTGAAGTCCTAACATAAGTTTTTGTGCATATAACTTCTAACACATTAAAAACTGTCTTACAGCATTGCAGAAAACATTGTACCTCATAAGGCATAAGCATCTATCAGATTGGCAAGATTTGCACTGAATACTGAATGAAACAGCTTTCTCTAATAGAGAGACAAGCTTTTGAGCAGATTTGGCTAGATTTCACTTCATTTGAACAGAAGCACTATTTCAGCATTACTGGACTCAGAAAGCTGTAAACTGACAATCTTGATAATTGAAGTCCTAACATAAGTTTTTGTGCATATAACTTCTAACACATTAAAAACTGTCTTACAGCATTGCAGAAAACATTGTATTTCATATGGCATAAGCATCTATCAGTTTGGCAAGATTTGCACTGAATACTGAATGAAACAGCTTTCTCTAATAGAGAGACAAGCTTTTGAGCAGATTTGGGCTTGATTTCACTTCATTTGAACAGAAACACTATTTCAACATTACTGGACTCAGAAAGCTGTAAACTGACAATCTTGATCATTGAAGTCCTAACATTAGTTTTTGTGTATATAACTTCTAACACATTAAAAACTGTCTTACAGCATTGCAGAAAACATTGTACTTCATAAGGCATAAGCATCTATCAGTTTGGCAAGATTTGCACTGAATACTGAATGAAACAGCTTTCTCTAATAGAGAGACAAGCTTTTGAGCAGATTTGGGCTAGATTTCACTTCATTTGAACAGAAGCACTATTTCAGCATTACTGGACTCAGAAAGCTGTAAACTGACAATCTTGATCATTGAAGTCCTAACATAAGTTTTTGTGCATATAACTTCTAACACATTAAAAACTGTCTTACAGCATTGCAGAAAACATTGTATTTCATATGGCATAAGCATCTATCAGTTTGGCAAGATTTGCACTGAATACTGAATGAAACAGCTTTCTCTAATAGAGAGACAAGCTTTTGAGCAGATTTGGGCTTGATTTCACTTCATTTGAACAGAAACACTATTTCAACATTACTGGACTCAGAAAGCTGTAAACTGACAATCTTGATCATTGAAGTCCTAACATTAGTTTTTGTGTATATAACTTCTAACACATTAAAAACTGTCTTACAGCATTGCAGAAAACATTGTACTTCATAAGGCATAAGCATCTATCAGTTTGGCAAGATTTGCACTGAATACTGAATGAAACAGCTTTCTCTAATAGAGAGACAAGCTTTTGAGCAGATTTGGGCTAGATTTCACTTCATTTGAACAGAAGCACTATTTCAGCATTACTGGACTCAGAAAGCTGTAAACTGACAATCTTGATCATTGAAGTCCTAACATAAGTTTTTGTGCATATAACTTCTAACACATTAAAAACTGTCTTACAGCATTGCAGAAAACATTGTATTTCATATGGCATAAGCATCTATCAGTTTGGCAAGATTTGCACTGAATACTGAATGAAACAGCTTTCTCTAATAGAGAGACAAGCTTTTGAGCAGATTTGGGCTTGATTTCACTTCATTTGAACAGAAACACTATTTCAACATTACTGGACTCAGAAAGCTGTAAACTGACAATCTTGATCATTGAAGTCCTAACATTAGTTTTTGTGTATATAACTTCTAACACATTAAAAACTGTCTTACAGCATTGCAGAAAACATTGTACTTCATAAGGCATAAGCATCTATCAGTTTGGCAAGATTTGCACTGAATACTGAATGAAACAGCTTTCTCTAATAGAGAGACAAGCTTTTGAGCAGATTTGGCTAGATTTCACTTCATTTGAACAGAAGCACTATTTCAGCATTACTGGACTCAGAAAGCTGTAAACTGACAATCTTGATCATTGAAGTCCTAACATAAGTTTTTGTGCATATAACTTCTAACACATTAAAAACTGTCTTACAGCATTGCAGAAAACATTGTATTTCATATGGCATAAGCATCTATCAGTTTGGCAAGATTTGCACTGAATACTGAATGAAACAGCTTTCTCTAATAGAGAGACAAGCTTTTGAGCAGATTTGGGCTTGATTTCACTTCATTTGAACAGAAACACTATTTCAACATTACTGGACTCAGAAAGCTGTAAACTGACAATCTTGATCATTGAAGTCCTAACATTAGTTTTTGTGTATATAACTTCTAACACATTAAAAACTGTCTTACAGCATTGCAGAAAACATTGTACTTCATAAGGCATAAGCATCTATCAGTTTGGCAAGATTTGCACTGAATACTGAATGAAACAGCTTTCTCTAATAGAGAGACAAGCTTTTGAGCAGATTTGGGCTAGATTTCACTTCATTTGAACAGAAGCACTATTTCAGCATTACTGGACTCAGAAAGCTGTAAACTGACAATCTTGATCATTGAAGTCCTAACATAAGTTTTTGTGCATATAACTTCTAACACATTAAAAACTGTCTTACAGCATTGCAGAAAACATTGTATTTCATATGGCATAAGCATCTATCAGTTTGGCAAGATTTGCACTGAATACTGAATAAAACAGCTTTCTCTAATAGAGAGACAAGCTTTTGAGCAGATTTGGCTAGATTTCACTTCATTTGAACAGAAGCACTATTTCAGCATTACTGGACTCAGAAAGCTGTAAACTGACAATCTTGATCATTGAAGTCCTAACATAAGTTTTTGTGCATATAACTTCTAACACATTAAAAACTGTCTTACAGCATTGCAGAAAACATTGTACTTCATAAGGCATAAGCATCTATCAGATTGGCAAGATTTGCACTGAATACTGAATGAAACAGCTTTCTCTAATAGAGAGACAAGCTTTTGAGCAGATTTGGCTAGATTTCACTTCATTTGAACAGAAGCACTATTTCAGCATTACTGGACTCAGAAAGCTGTAAACTGACAATCTTGATCATTGAAGTCCTAACATTAGTTTTTGTGTATATAACTTCTAACACATTAAAAACTGTCTTACAGCATTGCAGAAAACATTGTACTTCATAAGGCATAAGCATCTATCAGTTTGGCAAGATTTGCACTGAATACTGAATGAAACAGCTTTCTCTAATAGAGAGACAAGCTTTTGAGCAGATTTGGGCTAGATTTCACTTCATTTGAACAGAAGCACTATTTCAGCATTACTGGACTCAGAGAGCTGTAAACTGACAATCTTGATCATTGAAGTCCTAACATAAGTTTTTGTGCATATAACTTCTAACACATTAAAAACTGTCTTACAGCATTGCAGAAAACATTGTATTTCATATGGCATAAGCATGTTTCAGTATGGCAAGATTTGCACTGAATACTGAATGAAACAGCTTTCTCTATTAGAGAGACAAGCTTTTGAGCAGATTTGGGCTTGATTTCACTTCATTTGAACAGAAACACTATTTCAGCATTACTGGACTCAGAAAGCTGTAAACTGACAATCTTGATCATTGAAGTCCTAACATAAGTTTTTGTGCATATAACTTCTAACACATTAAAAACTGTCTTACAACATTGCAGAAAACATTGTATTTCATATGGCATAAGCATCTATCAGTTTGGCAAGATTTGCACTGAATACTGAATGAAACAGCTTTCTCTAATAGAGAGACAAGCTTTTGAGCAGATTTGGGCTTGATTTCACTTCATTTGAACAGAAACACTATTTCAACATTACTGGACTCAGAAAGCTGTAAACTGACAATCTTGATCATTGAAGTCCTAACATTAGTTTTTGTGTATATAACTTCTAACACATTAAAAACTGTCTTACAGCATTGCAGAAAACATTGTACTTCATAAGGCATAAGCATCCATCAGTTTGGCAAGATTTGCACTGAATACTGAATGAAACAGCTTTCTCTAATAGAGAGACAAGCTTTTGAGCAGATTTGGGCTAGATTTCACTTCATTTGAACAGAAGCACTATTTCAGCATTACTGGACTCAGAAAGCTGTAAACTGACAATTTTGATCATTGAAGTCCTAACATAAGCTTTTGTGCATATAACTTCTAACACATTAAAAACTGTCTTACAGCATTGCAGAAAACATTGTACTTCATAAGGCATAAGCATGTTTCAGTATGGCAAGATTTGCACTGAATACTGAAAGAAACAGCTTTCTCTAATAGAGAGACAAGCTTTGGAGCAGATTTGGGCTTGATTTCACTTCATTTGAACAGAAACACTATTTCAACATTACTGGACTCAGAAAGCTGTAAACTGACAATCTTGATCATTGAAGTCCTAACATTAGTTTTTGTGTATATAACTTCTAACACATTAAAAACTGTCTTACAGCATTGCAGAAAACATTGTACTTCATAAGGCATAAGCATCTATAAGTTTGGCAAGATTTGCACTGAATACTGAATGAAACAGCTTTCTCTAATAGAGAGACAAGCTTTTGAGCAGATTTGGGCTAGATTTCACTTCATTTGAACAGAAGCACTATTTCAGCATTACTGGACTCAGAAAGCTGTAAACTGACAATCTTGATCATTGAAGTCCTAACATAAGTTTTTGTGCATATAACTTCTAACACATTAAAAACTGTCTTACAGCATTGCAGAAAACATTGTATTTCATATGGCATAAGCATCTATCAGTTTGGCAAGATTTGCACTGAATACTGAATGAAACAGCTTTCTCTAATAGAGAGACAAGCTTTTGAGCAGATTTGGCTAGATTTCACTTCATTTGAACAGAAGCACTATTTCAGCATTACTGGACTCAGAAAGCTGTAAACTGACAATCTTGATCATTGAAGTCCTAACATAAGTTTTTGTGCATATAACTTCTAACACATTAAAAACTGTCTTACAGCATTGCAGAAAACATTGTACTTCATAAGGCATAAGCATCTATCAGATTGGCAAGATTTGCACTGAATACTGAATGAAACAGCTTTCTCTAATAGAGAGACAAGCTTTTGAGCAGATTTGGCTAGATTTCACTTCATTTGAACAGAAGCACTATTTCAGCATTACTGGACTCAGAAAGCTGTAAACTGACAATCTTGATCATTGAAGTCCTAACATAAGTTTTTGTGCATATAACTTCTAACACATTAAAAACTGTCTTACAGCATTGCAGAAAACATTGTACTTCATAAGGCATAAGCATCCATCAGTTTGGCAAGATTTGCACTGAATACTGAATGAAACAGCTTTCTCTAATAGAGAGACAAGCTTTTGAGCAGATTTGGGCTAGATTTCACTTCATTTGAACAGAAGCACTATTTCAGCATTACTGGACTCAGAAAGCTGTAAACTGACAATTTTGATCATTGAAGTCCTAACATAAGCTTTTGTGCATATAACTTCTAACACATTAAAAACTGTCTTACAGCATTGCAGAAAACATTGTACTTCATAAGGCATAAGCATCTATCAGTTTGGCAAGATTTGCACTGAATACTGAATGAAACAGCTTTCTCTAATAGAGAGACAAGCTTTTGAGCAGATTTGGCTAGATTTCACTTCATTTGAACAGAAGCACTATTTCAGCATTACTGGACTCAGAAAGCTGTAAACTGACAATCTTGATCATTGAAGTCCTAACATAAGTTTTTGTGCATATAACTTCTAACACATTAAAAACTGTCTTACAGCATTGCAGAAAACATTGTATTTCATATGGCATAAGCATCTATCAGTTTGGCAAGATTTGCACTGAATACTGAATGAAACAGCTTTCTCTAATAGAGAGACAAGCTTTTGAGCAGATTTGGGCTAGATTTCACTTCATTTGAACAGAAGCACTATTTCAGCATTACTGGACTCAGAAAGCTGTAAACTGACAATCTTGATCATTGAAGTCCTAACATAAGTTTTTGTGCATATAACTTCTAACACATTAAAAACTGTCTTACAGCATTGCAGAAAACATTGTATTTCATATGGCATAAGCATCTATCAGTTTGGCAATATTTGCACTGAATACTGAATGAAACAGCTTTCTCTAATAGAGAGACAAGCTTTTGAGCAGATTTGGCTAGATTTCACTTCATTTGAACAGAAGCACTATTTCAGCATTACTGGACTCAGAAAGCTGTAAACTGACAATCTTGATCATTGAAGTCCTAACATAAGTTTTTGTGCATATAACTTCTAACACATTAAAAACTGTCTTACAGCATTGCAGAAAACATTGTACCTCATAAGGCATAAGCATCTATCAGATTGGCAAGATTTGCACTGAATACTGAATGAAACAGCTTTCTCTAATAGAGAGACAAGCTTTTGAGCAGATTTGGCTAGATTTCACTTCATTTGAACAGAAGCACTATTTCAGCATTACTGGACTCAGAAAGCTGTAAACTGACAATCTTGATAATTGAAGTCCTAACATAAGTTTTTGTGCATATAACTTCTAACACATTAAAAACTGTCTTACAGCATTGCAGAAAACATTGTATTTCATATGGCATAAGCATCTATCAGTTTGGCAAGATTTGCACTGAATACTGAATGAAACAGCTTTCTCTAATAGAGAGACAAGCTTTTGAGCAGATTTGGGCTTGATTTCACTTCATTTGAACAGAAACACTATTTCAACATTACTGGACTCAGAAAGCTGTAAACTGACAATCTTGATCATTGAAGTCCTAACATTAGTTTTTGTGTATATAACTTCTAACACATTAAAAACTGTCTTACAGCATTGCAGAAAACATTGTACTTCATAAGGCATAAGCATCTATCAGTTTGGCAAGATTTGCACTGAATACTGAATGAAACAGCTTTCTCTAATAGAGAGACAAGCTTTTGAGCAGATTTGGGCTAGATTTCACTTCATTTGAACAGAAGCACTATTTCAGCATTACTGGACTCAGAAAGCTGTAAACTGACAATCTTGATCATTGAAGTCCTAACATAAGTTTTTGTGCATATAACTTCTAACACATTAAAAACTGTCTTACAGCATTGCAGAAAACATTGTATTTCATATGGCATAAGCATCTATCAGTTTGGCAAGATTTGCACTGAATACTGAATGAAACAGCTTTCTCTAATAGAGAGACAAGCTTTTGAGCAGATTTGGGCTTGATTTCACTTCATTTGAACAGAAACACTATTTCAACATTACTGGACTCAGAAAGCTGTAAACTGACAATCTTGATCATTGAAGTCCTAACATTAGTTTTTGTGTATATAACTTCTAACACATTAAAAACTGTCTTACAGCATTGCAGAAAACATTGTACTTCATAAGGCATAAGCATCTATCAGTTTGGCAAGATTTGCACTGAATACTGAATGAAACAGCTTTCTCTAATAGAGAGACAAGCTTTTGAGCAGATTTGGGCTAGATTTCACTTCATTTGAACAGAAGCACTATTTCAGCATTACTGGACTCAGAAAGCTGTAAACTGACAATCTTGATCATTGAAGTCCTAACATAAGTTTTTGTGCATATAACTTCTAACACATTAAAAACTGTCTTACAGCATTGCAGAAAACATTGTATTTCATATGGCATAAGCATCTATCAGTTTGGCAAGATTTGCACTGAATACTGAATGAAACAGCTTTCTCTAATAGAGAGACAAGCTTTTGAGCAGATTTGGGCTTGATTTCACTTCATTTGAACAGAAACACTATTTCAACATTACTGGACTCAGAAAGCTGTAAACTGACAATCTTGATCATTGAAGTCCTAACATTAGTTTTTGTGTATATAACTTCTAACACATTAAAAACTGTCTTACAGCATTGCAGAAAACATTGTACTTCATAAGGCATAAGCATCTATCAGTTTGGCAAGATTTGCACTGAATACTGAATGAAACAGCTTTCTCTAATAGAGAGACAAGCTTTTGAGCAGATTTGGCTAGATTTCACTTCATTTGAACAGAAGCACTATTTCAGCATTACTGGACTCAGAAAGCTGTAAACTGACAATCTTGATCATTGAAGTCCTAACATAAGTTTTTGTGCATATAACTTCTAACACATTAAAAACTGTCTTACAGCATTGCAGAAAACATTGTATTTCATATGGCATAAGCATCTATCAGTTTGGCAAGATTTGCACTGAATACTGAATGAAACAGCTTTCTCTAATAGAGAGACAAGCTTTTGAGCAGATTTGGGCTTGATTTCACTTCATTTGAACAGAAACACTATTTCAACATTACTGGACTCAGAAAGCTGTAAACTGACAATCTTGATCATTGAAGTCCTAACATTAGTTTTTGTGTATATAACTTCTAACACATTAAAAACTGTCTTACAGCATTGCAGAAAACATTGTACTTCATAAGGCATAAGCATCTATCAGTTTGGCAAGATTTGCACTGAATACTGAATGAAACAGCTTTCTCTAATAGAGAGACAAGCTTTTGAGCAGATTTGGGCTAGATTTCACTTCATTTGAACAGAAGCACTATTTCAGCATTACTGGACTCAGAAAGCTGTAAACTGACAATCTTGATCATTGAAGTCCTAACATAAGTTTTTGTGCATATAACTTCTAACACATTAAAAACTGTCTTACAGCATTGCAGAAAACATTGTATTTCATATGGCATAAGCATCTATCAGTTTGGCAAGATTTGCACTGAATACTGAATAAAACAGCTTTCTCTAATAGAGAGACAAGCTTTTGAGCAGATTTGGCTAGATTTCACTTCATTTGAACAGAAGCACTATTTCAGCATTACTGGACTCAGAAAGCTGTAAACTGACAATCTTGATCATTGAAGTCCTAACATAAGTTTTTGTGCATATAACTTCTAACACATTAAAAACTGTCTTACAGCATTGCAGAAAACATTGTACTTCATAAGGCATAAGCATCTATCAGATTGGCAAGATTTGCACTGAATACTGAATGAAACAGCTTTCTCTAATAGAGAGACAAGCTTTTGAGCAGATTTGGCTAGATTTCACTTCATTTGAACAGAAGCACTATTTCAGCATTACTGGACTCAGAAAGCTGTAAACTGACAATCTTGATCATTGAAGTCCTAACATTAGTTTTTGTGTATATAACTTCTAACACATTAAAAACTGTCTTACAGCATTGCAGAAAACATTGTACTTCATAAGGCATAAGCATCTATCAGTTTGGCAAGATTTGCACTGAATACTGAATGAAACAGCTTTCTCTAATAGAGAGACAAGCTTTTGAGCAGATTTGGGCTAGATTTCACTTCATTTGAACAGAAGCACTATTTCAGCATTACTGGACTCAGAGAGCTGTAAACTGACAATCTTGATCATTGAAGTCCTAACATAAGTTTTTGTGCATATAACTTCTAACACATTAAAAACTGTCTTACAGCATTGCAGAAAACATTGTATTTCATATGGCATAAGCATGTTTCAGTATGGCAAGATTTGCACTGAATACTGAATGAAACAGCTTTCTCTATTAGAGAGACAAGCTTTTGAGCAGATTTGGGCTTGATTTCACTTCATTTGAACAGAAACACTATTTCAGCATTACTGGACTCAGAAAGCTGTAAACTGACAATCTTGATCATTGAAGTCCTAACATAAGTTTTTGTGCATATAACTTCTAACACATTAAAAACTGTCTTACAACATTGCAGAAAACATTGTATTTCATATGGCATAAGCATCTATCAGTTTGGCAAGATTTGCACTGAATACTGAATGAAACAGCTTTCTCTAATAGAGAGACAAGCTTTTGAGCAGATTTGGGCTTGATTTCACTTCATTTGAACAGAAACACTATTTCAACATTACTGGACTCAGAAAGCTGTAAACTGACAATCTTGATCATTGAAGTCCTAACATTAGTTTTTGTGTATATAACTTCTAACACATTAAAAACTGTCTTACAGCATTGCAGAAAACATTGTACTTCATAAGGCATAAGCATCCATCAGTTTGGCAAGATTTGCACTGAATACTGAATGAAACAGCTTTCTCTAATAGAGAGACAAGCTTTTGAGCAGATTTGGGCTAGATTTCACTTCATTTGAACAGAAGCACTATTTCAGCATTACTGGACTCAGAAAGCTGTAAACTGACAATTTTGATCATTGAAGTCCTAACATAAGCTTTTGTGCATATAACTTCTAACACATTAAAAACTGTCTTACAGCATTGCAGAAAACATTGTACTTCATAAGGCATAAGCATGTTTCAGTATGGCAAGATTTGCACTGAATACTGAAAGAAACAGCTTTCTCTAATAGAGAGACAAGCTTTGGAGCAGATTTGGGCTTGATTTCACTTCATTTGAACAGAAACACTATTTCAACATTACTGGACTCAGAAAGCTGTAAACTGACAATCTTGATCATTGAAGTCCTAACATTAGTTTTTGTGTATATAACTTCTAACACATTAAAAACTGTCTTACAGCATTGCAGAAAACATTGTACTTCATAAGGCATAAGCATCTATAAGTTTGGCAAGATTTGCACTGAATACTGAATGAAACAGCTTTCTCTAATAGAGAGACAAGCTTTTGAGCAGATTTGGGCTAGATTTCACTTCATTTGAACAGAAGCACTATTTCAGCATTACTGGACTCAGAAAGCTGTAAACTGACAATCTTGATCATTGAAGTCCTAACATAAGTTTTTGTGCATATAACTTCTAACACATTAAAAACTGTCTTACAGCATTGCAGAAAACATTGTATTTCATATGGCATAAGCATCTATCAGTTTGGCAAGATTTGCACTGAATACTGAATGAAACAGCTTTCTCTAATAGAGAGACAAGCTTTTGAGCAGATTTGGCTAGATTTCACTTCATTTGAACAGAAGCACTATTTCAGCATTACTGGACTCAGAAAGCTGTAAACTGACAATCTTGATCATTGAAGTCCTAACATAAGTTTTTGTGCATATAACTTCTAACACATTAAAAACTGTCTTACAGCATTGCAGAAAACATTGTACTTCATAAGGCATAAGCATCTATCAGATTGGCAAGATTTGCACTGAATACTGAATGAAACAGCTTTCTCTAATAGAGAGACAAGCTTTTGAGCAGATTTGGCTAGATTTCACTTCATTTGAACAGAAGCACTATTTCAGCATTACTGGACTCAGAAAGCTGTAAACTGACAATCTTGATCATTGAAGTCCTAACATAAGTTTTTGTGCATATAACTTCTAACACATTAAAAACTGTCTTACAGCATTGCAGAAAACATTGTATTTCATATGGCATAAGCATCTATCAGTTTGGCAAGATTTGCACTGAATACTGAATGAAACAGCTTTCTCTAATAGAGAGACAAGCTTTTGAGCAGATTTGGGCTTGATTTCACTTCATTTGAACAGAAACACTATTTCAACATTACTGGACTCAGAAAGCTGTAAACTGACAATCTTGATCATTGAAGTCCTAACATTAGTTTTTGTGTATATAACTTCTAACACATTAAAAACTGTCTTACAGCATTGCAGAAAACATTGTACTTCATAAGGCATAAGCATCTATCAGTTTGGCAAGATTTGCACTGAATACTGAATGAAACAGCTTTCTCTAATAGAGAGACAAGCTTTTGAGCAGATTTGGCTAGATTTCACTTCATTTGAACAGAAGCACTATTTCAGCATTACTGGACTCAGAAAGCTGTAAACTGACAATCTTGATCATTGAAGTCCTAACATAAGTTTTTGTGCATATAACTTCTAACACATTAAAAACTGTCTTACAGCATTGCAGAAAACATTGTATTTCATATGGCATAAGCATCTATCAGTTTGGCAAGATTTGCACTGAATACTGAATGAAACAGCTTTCTCTAATAGAGAGACAAGCTTTTGAGCAGATTTGGGCTTGATTTCACTTCATTTGAACAGAAACACTATTTCAACATTACTGGACTCAGAAAGCTGTAAACTGACAATCTTGATCATTGAAGTCCTAACATTAGTTTTTGTGTATATAACTTCTAACACATTAAAAACTGTCTTACAGCATTGCAGAAAACATTGTACTTCATAAGGCATAAGCATCTATCAGTTTGGCAAGATTTGCACTGAATACTGAATGAAACAGCTTTCTCTAATAGAGAGACAAGCTTTTGAGCAGATTTGGGCTAGATTTCACTTCATTTGAACAGAAGCACTATTTCAGCATTACTGGACTCAGAAAGCTGTAAACTGACAATCTTGATCATTGAAGTCCTAACATAAGTTTTTGTGCATATAACTTCTAACACATTAAAAACTGTCTTACAGCATTGCAGAAAACATTGTATTTCATATGGCATAAGCATCTATCAGTTTGGCAATATTTGCACTGAATACTGAATGAAACAGCTTTCTCTAATAGAGAGACAAGCTTTTGAGCAGATTTGGCTAGATTTCACTTCATTTGAACAGAAGCACTATTTCAGCATTACTGGACTCAGAAAGCTGTAAACTGACAATCTTGATCATTGAAGTCCTAACATAAGTTTTTGTGCATATAACTTCTAACACATTAAAAACTGTCTTACAGCATTGCAGAAAACATTGTATTTCATATGGCATAAGCATCTATCAGTTTGGCAAGATTTGCACTGAATACTGAATGAAACAGCTTTCTCTAATAGAGAGACAAGCTTTTGAGCAGATTTGGGCTTGATTTCACTTCATTTGAACAGAAACACTATTTCAACATTACTGGACTCAGAAAGCTGTAAACTGACAATCTTGATCATTGAAGTCCTAACATTAGTTTTTGTGTATATAACTTCTAACACATTAAAAACTGTCTTACAGCATTGCAGAAAACATTGTACTTCATAAGGCATAAGCATCTATCAGTTTGGCAAGATTTGCACTGAATACTGAATGAAACAGCTTTCTCTAATAGAGAGACAAGCTTTTGAGCAGATTTGGGCTAGATTTCACTTCATTTGAACAGAAGCACTATTTCAGCATTACTGGACTCAGAAAGCTGTAAACTGACAATCTTGATCATTGAAGTCCTAACATAAGTTTTTGTGCATATAACTTCTAACACATTAAAAACTGTCTTACAGCATTGCAGAAAACATTGTATTTCATATGGCATAAGCATCTATCAGTTTGGCAAGATTTGCACTGAATACTGAATGAAACAGCTTTCTCTAATAGAGAGACAAGCTTTTGAGCAGATTTGGCTAGATTTCACTTCATTTGAACAGAAGCACTATTTCAGCATTACTGGACTCAGAAAGCTGTAAACTGACAATCTTGATCATTGAAGTCCTAACATAAGTTTTTGTGCATATAACTTCTAACACATTAAAAACTGTCTTACAGCATTGCAGAAAACATTGTATTTCATATGGCATAAGCATGTTTCAGTATGGCAAGATTTGCACTGAATACTGAATGAAACAGCTTTCTCTATTAGAGAGACAAGCTTTTGAGCAGATTTGGGCTTGATTTCACTTCATTTGAACAGAAACACTATTTCAGCATTACTGGACTCAGAAAGCTGTAAACTGACAATCTTGATCATTGAAGTCCTAACATAAGTTTTTGTGCATATAACTTCTAACACATTAAAAACTGTCTTACAGCATTGCAGAAAACATTGTATTTCATATGGCATAAGCATCTATCAGTTTAGCAAGATTTGCACTGAATACTGAATGAAACTGCTTTCTCTATTAGAGAGACAAGCTTTTGAGCAGATTTGGGCTTGATTTCACTTCATTTGAACAGAAACACTATTTCAACATTACTGGACTCAGAAAGCTGTAAACTGACAATCTTGATCATCGAAGTCCTAACATAAGTTTTTGTGCATATAACTTCTAACACATTAAAAACTGTCTTACAGCATTGCAGAAAACATTGTATTTCAAATGGCATAAGCATCTATCAGTTTGGCAAGATTTGCACTGAATACTGAATGAAACAGCTTTCTCTATTAGAGAGACAAGCTTTTGAGCAGATTTGGGCTTGATTTCACTTCATTTGAACAGAAACACTATTTCAGCATTACTGGACTCATACAGCTGTAAACTGACAATCTTGATCATTGAAGTCCTAACATAAGTTTTTGTGCATATAACTTCTAACACATTAAAAACTGTCTTACAGCATTGCAGAAAACATTGTATTTCATATGGCATAAGCATCTATCAGTTTGGCAAGATTTGCACTGAATACTGAATGAAACAGCTTTCTCTATTAGAGAGACAAGCTTTTGAGCAGATTTGGGCTTGATTTCACTTCATTTGAACAGAAACACTATTTCAACATTACAGGACTCAGAAAGCTGTAAACTGACAATCTTGATCATTGAAGTCCTAACATAAATTTTTGTGCATATAACTTCTAACACATTAAAAACTGTCTTACAGCATTGCAGAAAACATTGTACTTCATAAGGCATAAGCATCTATCAGATTGGCAAGATTTGCACTGAATACTGAATGAAACAGATTTCTCTAATAGAGAGACAAAGCTTTTGAGCAGATTTGGCTAGATTTCACTTCATTTGAACAGAAGCACTATTTCAGCATTACTGGACTCAGAAAGCTGTAAACTGACAATCTTGATCATTGAAGTCCTAACATAAGTTTTTGTGCATATAACTTCTAACACATTAAAAACTGTCTTACAGCATTGCAGAAAACATTGTATTTCATATGGCATAAGCATGTTTCAGTATGGCAAGATTTGCACTGAATACTGAATGAAACAGCTTTCTCTATTAGAGAGACAAGCTTTTGAGCAGATTTGGGCTTGATTTCACTTCATTTGAACAGAAACACTATTTCAGCATTACTGGACTCAGAAAGCTGTAAACTGACAATCTTGATCAGAGAAGTCCTAACATAAGTTTTTGTGCATATAACTTCTAACACTTTAAAAGCTGTCTTACAGCATTGCAGAAAACATTGTATTTTATATGGCATAAGCATCTATCAGTTTGGCAAGATTTGCACTGAATACTGAATGAAACAGCTTTCTCTAATAGAGAGACAAGCTTTTGAGCAGATTTGGGCTTGATTTCACTTCATTTGAACAGAAACACTATTTCAACATTACTGGACTCAGAAAGCTGTAAACTGACAATCTTGATCATTGAAGTCCTAACATTAGTTTTTGTGTATATAACTTCTAACACATTAAAAACTGTCTTACAGCATTGCAGAAAACATTGTACTTCATAAGGCATAAGCATCTATCAGTTTGGCAAGATTTGCACTGAATACTGAATGAAACAGCTTTCTCTAATAGAGAGACAAGCCTTTGAGCAGATTTGGGCTAGATTTCACTTCATTTGAACAGAAGCACTATTTCAGCATTACTGGACTCAGAAAGCTGTAAACTGACAATCTGGATCATTGAAGTCCTAACATAAGTTTTTGTGCATATAACTTCTAACACATTAAAAACTATCTTACAGCATTGCAGAAAACATTGTATTTCATATGGCATAAGCATCTATCAGTTTGGCAAGATTTGCACTGAATACTGAATGAAACAGCTTTCTCTAATAGAGAGACAAGCTTTTGAGCAGATTTGGCTAGATTTCACTTCATTTGAACAGAAGCACTATTTCAGCATTACTGGACTCAGAAAGCTGTAAACTGACAATCTTGATCATTGAAGTCCTAACATAAGTTTTTGTGCATATAACTTCTAACACATTAAAAACTGTCTTACAACATTGCAGAAAACATTGTATTTCATATGGCATAAGCATCTATCAGTTTGGCAAGATTTGCACTGAATACTGAATGAAACAGCTTTCTCTAATAGAGAGACAAGCTTTTGAGCAGATTTGGGCTTGATTTCACTTCATTTGAACAGAAACACTATTTCAACATTACTGGACTCAGAAAGCTGTAAACTGACAATATTGATCATTGAAGTCCTAACATTAGTTTTTGTGTATATAACTTCTAACACATTAAAAACTGTCTTACAGCATTGCAGAAAACATTGTATTTCAAATGGTATAAGCATCTATCAGTTTGGCAAGATTTGCACTGAATACTGAATGAAACAGCTTTCTCTATTAGAGAGACAAGCTTTTGAGCAGATTTGGGCTTGATTTCACTTCATTTGAACAGAAACACTATTTCAGCATTACTGGACTCATAAAGCTGTAAACTGACAATCTTGATCATTGAAGTCCTAACATAAGTTTTTGTGCATATAACTTCTAACACATTAAAAACTGTCTTACAGCATTGCAGAAAACATTGTATTTCATATGGCATAAGCATCTATCAGTTTGGCAAGATTTGCACTGAATACTGAATGAAACAGCTTTCTCTATTAGAGAGACAAGCTTTTGAGCAGATTTGGGCTTGATTTCACTTCATTTGAACAGAAACACTATTTCAACATTACTGGACTCAGAAAGCTGTAAACTGACAATCTTGATCATTGAAGTCCTAACATTAGTTTTTGTGTATATAACTTCTAACACATTAAAAACTGTCTTACAGCATTGCAGAAAACATTGTACTTCATAAGGCATAAGCATCCATCAGTTTGGCAAGATTTGCACTGAATACTGAATGAAACAGCTTTCTCTAATAGAGAGACAAGCTTGTGAGCAGATTTGGGCTTGATTTCACTTCATTTGAACAGAAACACTATTTCAACATTACTGGACTCAGAAAGCTGTAAACTGACAATCTTGATCATTGAAGTCCTAACATTAGTTTTTGTGTATATATCTTCTAACACATTAAAAACGTACTCGGTTACGAACGTAACCTCTGTTCCCTGAGAACGAGTACTGCGTATGGGGAAAAGCTCCTTTTTTCCTCGATACTGAAGCCTTTTTTCAATAACGCAGTGCAACTGCACTGCCATTGATTTAATCTGTAAACTTTTTTAAACCAATGACAGCGCTGCGTAGCTGCGCGAGCCTGTGGCGATGCAGCGCGCCAAAGCCCGCCAGAATGGGCGGGGCGAATGGCTATATAAGCAGGCAATCGCCAGAGGAAATCAGGTCATACGACTGAAGCGACGACACTGAACCCGCAGCCTCGTGGCACGGCATATAACGCAGTACTCGTTCCGTATCTCAGGGAACCGAGGTTACGTTCGTAACCGAGTACGTTCCCTTTCGATACTTCACTCATACTGCGTATGGGGAACGAATTCAACCGCGCCGTGCCACGGTAGGGAACGACAAGACTTAACTTGAACACCCTGGGGTCCAGAGGATAAGTGAGAGGGCCGGAGCCATCGAACCCTTGACGTTACACTGCTGAGAGGGAGCTAGCTCCCTGGAGGTGGTATGATGACAGAGTCTGCTAGAGGCTGTCGTATCAAACCGAAAGAACCCGAGCATGCAAGGTCGGGATATCCAAGTTATAGAACCTGACAAAAGTGGACGGCGAGGACCAGCCGGCCGCCTCACAGATGTCCTTGATAGAGACACCACTAGACCAGGCCCATGAAGAGGCCATCCCTCTAGTAGAGTGGGCTCTAACTCCTATGGGGCACTCAAGGCCCATAGAGGAGTAACATAGAGCGATAGCTTCAACTATCCAACGCGAGAGGCGTTGCTTTGAGACCGAAGACCCTTTGGTGCGGTCACCAAAGCAGACTAAAAGCTGGTCAGATTGCCTGAACAGCTGAGACCGCTCAATGTAAATTCTCAAAGCCCTCACTGGGCAGAGTAAATCCAGCTCTCGCTCACCTGACAACGGAGGCAGAGCTGAGAGGGAAATTACCTGTGCTCTGAATGGCGTCGAGAGCACTTTAGGTACGTAGCCATGCCTGGGTTTTAAAATGACCTTAGAGTCATTGGGCCCAAACTCAAGGCATGCAGGGCTCACCGAGAGGGTCTGCAAATCGCCAACACGCTTGACCGATGTTAGAGCAAGTAGCAAAGCGGTTTTGAGCGTTAGGGGCCGAAGGTCAGCTGACCGCAGCGGTTCAAAGGGAGGTCCTTTGAGTGCTCCAAGGACCGTGTGAAGGTCCCAAGTGGGAACGGTAAGAGGGCGTGGGGGCTTCAACCGCCTAGCACCTCTCAGGAAACGCACAATGAGGCTGTGTCGACCCACTGATTGGCCAGCAATAGGAGCATGAAATGCTGCAATGGCTGCTACGTACACTTTGAGTGTGGAAGGGGTGAGACCCTTTTCTAGACGCTCCTGGAGAAATGACAGTATCGGAGATACATCACACTCAACAGGGTCTTTGTTTTGTGCTAAGCACCAGTCAACAAAGACTGACCATTTTTGGGCATAGAGGCGTCTTGTAGACGGGGCTCTTGCCTGAGCAATGGTGTGTAGTACGTCCCCGGGGAGGCTCAGAGGCTCCCATCGAGGGACCATACATGCAGAGCCCAGAGTTCTGGCTGTGGATGCCAGATTGTCCTGTTCGCCTGAGAGAGGAGGTCCCGCCTCAGGGGGATCGGCCATGGGGCTTTCATGGAAAGCCTGAAAAGCTCCGAGGACCAAACTTGGGTCCTCCAGAGTGGGGCCACTAGGAGGACTCTGTGTCTGTCTTCCCTGACTCGTCTGATGACCTGAGGGATCAGAGCAATCGGGGGAAAAGCATAAAGAAGGAGGCTGGGCCAGCTGTGGGCCAGTGCATCTGTTTCCTTTGAAAAATAAGTTGGGCAATGAGAGTTGCTTTCTGAGGCGAAGAGGTCGACCTCTGCCTTCCCGAAAATCTCCCAGATTTTGAGAACTGTCTGGGGATGGAGCATCCACTCGTCCGAGGGGACATTGCTCCGTGAAAGCATGTCTGCTCCCAGATTCGTCTTGCCAGGTATGTGTGTCGCCTTGAGCGATCGCAACCTGGGTAATGCCCATTCCAAGAGGCGCTTTGCCAGTGCGCAGAGGCGGCTGGATGAAAGGCCGCCTTGGTGATTTATGTAGGACACCACTGTCATGCTGTCCGACTGGACTAGGATGTAGCGCCCTTCCAAGATTGCCTGAAAGGATTGAAGGGCTCGTTCTACTGCCAGCATCTCGAGGCAGTTGATATGAAGATGGCTTTCTTCGTGCGACCACGAGCCGAAGGCTGGTCTGCCCTCGCACAGAGCACCCCAACCCAGGTTGGACGCATCTGTTGAGAGTACCGTCCTTCTGGAAACCGCCTGTAGGGGTACTCCACGACTGAACCAAACAGGGTTCATCCAAGGCTCCAGGGCTGCTAGACAGGCCTGGTTGACCCTGATGCGAAAGCGGCCGTGCCGCCAAGCATGAGGTGGGACCCGGAGTTTCAGCCAGTACTGCAAGGGCCGCATTCGTAGGAGGCCGAGCTGTAAGACTGGGGAGGCGGAAGCCATCAGCCCTAGCATCATCTGAAAGAACTTCAGAGGGAAACAGGCTTTGTTCTTGACAGAGGCCGCAAGCTGCTGAAGTACAAGAGCGCGCTCTGGTGATATGACCGCCCTCATATTGACGGAGTCGAAAACTGCTCCCAGGAACGTAATACGTTGGCTGGGGAGCAGTGAGCTCTTGGCGAAATTGACCCTGAGTCCTAGGCACTGTAAGTGGCTCGGGAGCATGGATCTGTTGTGGTCTAGCTCGGTTCGTGACTGGGCTAGAATGAGCCAGTCGTCGAGATAGTTCAGAATGCGAATTCCCATCTGTCTCAGAGGGGAGAGCGCCTCGTTCATGCACTTCGTGAAAGTGCGGGGAGCTAGAGACAGCCCAAAGGGAAGGACTGTATATTGGTAAGCCACACCCTCGAACGCGAACCTCAAGAATCGTCTGTGATGGGGGGCTATCTGGATGTGAAAGTAAGCATCTTTCAGGTCCAGCGAGAAGAACCAGTCCTCGGGGCAAATCTGCGTGAGGATCTGCTTCAGTGTCAACATCTTGAACTTCCGTTTCATGAGGGAAAGGTTCAGTTGTCTGAGGTCTAAGATGGGTCTGAGACCGCCATCTTTCTTGGGGACAAGGAAATAACGGCTGTAGAACCCCGACCCGCTGTCTGAGGGAGGAACTATCTCTATGGCTCCCTTCCTTAACAGCGTCATCACTTCGGTGCGGAGGACCTGAGCATCGTCCGGCTCTACCGAGGTGGGAATCACTCCGCGAAAACGCGGGGGTCTTCGGGCGAACTGCAGTGAGTATCCGTGTTTTATTATTCCCAACACCCACTTGGACACTCCGGGGATGGCCTGCCAGGCCTCGGCCCGCGTGACAAGGGGCTGGATAGTGTCGGATGGCAGACCGCTGATCAGGGGCCTGAACACCGACGAGTGTGGAAGAGGAAAAGTGCTCTCTTTTTGAAAATGTGAAATATTTATTGTGTTCGCCATAACAACGGTGCTTTGCGTGGACGCAACAACAGTGGGCCCAGGTCGCACAGCAGACAGGCGAGAGAGCTTCTGGGGTGGTCCGGCCGCGGCGGGACTTTGCCCCTTCCTCTTTCTTCCCCAACGATCAGGAGGATTTAGAGGGCGTCGGGTCCAGCACAATCCTTTGCCGGGGGCCCTGACGTCTAGGCGGTTTAGCGCGCCTAGTGGGGCGAGCTGGGTGCTGCTCCTTAGGGGGTGCCGCCTGGGGGGTAGAAGGGGCAGGTTTGCTCTGGTGCTGAGTCGGCGCAGTCCTGGGGCGACTCGGGGCAGAGGTGGAGCGCTTGGGCAGGAAGTGTCGCATGGCTTGGGACGACTTCTGTGCTGCAGTGAAGCGTTCTGTAAACCCTCCTACCGCTGGTCCGAAGAGGCCGCATGGAGAGACTGGGGCATCAAGAAAGGCCACTTTGTCGCTCTCCTTAATCTCTGTTAGGTTGAGCCAGAGGTGGCGCTCCAGCACAACCAGGTTGGCCATGGATCGTCCGATGGCCTGGGCCGTGGCTTTCGTGGCGCGCAGAGCCAAATCAGTGGCGCTGCGGAGGTCACGGAAAGCAGGTTCACTAGAGCTAGACTCATCCAGTGAACGGAGAAGCTTTGCCTGGAACACCTGCAATATGGCCATGGTGTGCAGAGATGAAGCGGCTTGGCCCGCAGAAGTGTAGGCCCTGCCAGCCATGGCAGAGGTCGTCCTGCAGGGCTTGGAAGGAAGGGCTCTCTTATTTTTCCACCCCACAGCCGCGGGGGGACAGAGGTGAGCAGCCACGGCCTCATCCAGGGGCGGCAATTGCTCATAGCCCTTCTCCTGAGAGCCATCTACTGAGCTGAGAGCTGCAGAGGAAGTGCGTAGGCGGGCCGAGTAGGGGGCGCGCCACGACTTTGTCAGCTCGTCATGAACCTCAGGGAAGAATGGGGCAGGTCGCTGGCGGGGGGCCTGGCGGCGTCCTGGCAGGTACCACTCGTCCAGCCTGCTGCGTGTCGGCTCTTCAGGGGGGGCCCACTCCAAATGGAGTTCCTCAACGGCCTTGGAGAGGATGCGGAGAAGCTCGGCATCCATCCCAGCTCTGGCGTCAATGGGCTCCAGTGACGGCAGGTGGGCGGGGTCAGAATCGCCGGCCCAGTCCTCCGTTTCAGAAGCCGCGAGTGACATGGAGTCGTCAAGCGGCTCGTCCTCCGATCCGCCAAAAGAGACGAGGTCGCTCGCTTCAGCCGAGGGACGCTGCTCTGGGCGTGAGAAGAGGACAGGGGACGGCTCTCTCATTGGAGAGGGTGAGGCACGCGGGCGCTGAGCCGGCGTGAGCTCACCCAAATCCGGGCGCTGGGCCCCTCTTCCCCGCTGTCTTTTCCTGGCCGGCTCGCGGGAGGAAAAAGACGGGAGGGCGCGAGGGCGGGATTACTTTCATTAAAGAAAGCAATCCGCGAGCGCAGAGAGGCGAGACTCATGCTTTCACAAAAGCAGCATGAAGTCTCAGTGAGTGCAGCCTCAGCATGGGGTTTACCCAGGCAGAAAACACACTCACCATGCCCGTCGTCCTCATGCAGAGGGGCTCTGCATGTGCCACAGCTGTGGCGCGGCATGGCCGTCGCCGTTAAAACGGCGTTAGAAACGCTCTTTTAGAGCGGTGAAAACCGCTGGAAAAAGCTCTTTTAGGATCGCCGGATGGCGGCAGGAGATCGCTGAGAAGCGGCCGGAAGCGGGAAGCGGGCGGCCCGAGATCGGCGCTGAGAGCGGCTGTCTGCGAGTACGCCGGCGCTGCAGGCGGTCGGCGGTCTCAGCTGTTCCGCTGCGGTGCCTCTTCGACGGCGAGAGCTCGTTCCAGGCGAAGGCGTTCAGCAGAGATCCAACGAAGTGAAGTCGTCGCTGAAGGAGTAAGATCTGATTTCCTCTGGCGATTGCCTGCTTATATAGCCATTCGCCCCGCCCATTCTGGCGGGCTTTGGCGCGCTGCATCGCCACAGGCTCGCGCAGCTACGCAGCGCTGTCATTGGTTTAAAAAAGTTTACAGATTAAACCAATGGCAGTGCAGTTGCACTGCGTTATTGAAAAAAGGCTTCAGTATCGAGGAAAAAAGGAGCTTTTCCCCATACGCAGTATGAGTGAAGTATCGAAAGGGAACTGTCTTACAGCATTGCAGAAAACATTGTACTTCATAAGGCATAAGCATCTATCAGTTTGGCAAGATTTGCACTGAATACTGAATGAAACAGCTTTCTCTAATAGAGAGACAAGCTTTTTAGCAGATTTTGGCTTGATTTCACTTCATTTGAACAGAAACACTATTTCAGCATTACTGGACCCAGAAAGCTGTAAACTGACAATCTTGATCATTGAAGTCCTAACATAAGTTTTTGTGCATATAACTTCTAACACATTAAAAACTGTCTTACAGCATTGCAGAAAACATTGTACTTCATAAGGCATAAGCATCTATCAGATTGGCAAGATTTGCACTGAATACTGAATGAAACAGCTTTCTCTATTAGAGAGACAAGCTTTTGAGCAGATTTGGGCTTGATTTCACTTCATTTGAACAGAAACACTATTTCAACATTACTGGACTCAGAAAGCTGTAAACTGACAATCTTGATCATTGAAGTCCTAACATTAGTTTTTGTGCATATAACTTCTAACACATTAAAAACTGTCTTACAGCATTGCAGAAAACATTGTATTTCATATGGCATAAGCATCTATCAGTTTGGCAAGATTTGCACTGAATACTGAATGAAACAGCTTTCTCTATTAGAGAGACAAGCTTTTGAGCAGATTTGGGCTAGATTTCACTTCATTTGAACAGAAGTACTATTTCAGCATTACTGGACTCAGAAAGCTGTATAAACTGACAATCTTGATCATTGAAGTCCTAACATAAGTTTTTGTGCATATAACTTCTAACACATTAAAAACTGTCTTACAGCATTGCAGAAAACATTGTATTTCATATGGCATAAGCATCTATCAGTTTGGCAAGATTTGCACTGAATACTGAATGAAACAGCTTTCTCTAATAGAGAGACAAGCTTTTGAGCAGATTTGGGCTTGATTTCACTTCATTTGAACAGAAACACTATTTCAACATTTCTGGACTCAGAAAGCTGTAAACTGACAATCTTGATCATTGAAGTCCTAACATTAGTTTTTGTGTATATAACTTCTAACACATTAAAAACTGTCTTACAGCATTGCAGAAAACATTGTACTTCATAAGGCATAAGCATCTATCAGTTTGGCAAGATTTGCACTGAATAATGAATGAAACAGCTTTCTCTAATAGAGAGACAAGCTTTTGAGCAGATTTGGGCTAGATTTCACTTCATTTGAACAGAAGTACTATTTCAGCATTACTGGACTCAGAAAGCTGTAAACTGACAATCTTGATCATTGAAGTCCTAACATAAGTTTTTGTGCATATAACTTCTAACACATTAAAAACTGTCTTACAGCATTGCAGAGAACATTGTATTTCATATGGCATAAGCATCTATCAGTTTGGCAAGATTTGCACTGAATACTGAATGAAACAGCTTTCTCTATTAGAGAGACAAGCTTTTGAGCAGATTTGGGCTTGATTTCACTTCATTTGAACAGAAACACTATTTCAGCATTACTGGACTCAGAAAGCTGTAAACTGACAATCTTGATCATTGAAGTCCTAACATTAGTTTTTGTGCATATAACTTCTAACACATTAAAAACTGTCTTACAGCATTGCAGAAAACATTGTATTTCATATGGCATAAGCATCTATCAGTTTGGCAAGATTTGCACTGAATACTGAATGAAACAGCTTTCTCTATTAGAGAGACAAGCTTTTGAGCAGATTTGGGCTAGATTTCACTTCATTTGAACAGAAGTACTATTTCAGCATTACTGGACTCAGAAAGCTGTAAACTGACAATCTTGATAATTGAAGTCCTAACATAAGTTTTTGTGCATATAACTTCTAACACATTAAAAACTGTCTTACAGCATTGCAGAAAACATTGTATTTCATATGGCATAAGCATCTATCAGTTTGGCAAGATTTGCACTGAATACTGAATGAAACAGCTTTCTCTAATAGAGAGACAAGCTTTTGAGCAGATTTGGGCTAGATTTCACTTCATTTGAACAGAAGTACTATTTCAGCATTACTGGACTCAGAAAGCTGTAAACTGACAATCTTGATCATTGAAGTCCTAACATAAGTTTTTGTGCATATAACTTCTAACACATTAAAAACTGTCTTACAGCATTGCAGAAAACATTGTATTTCAATATGGCATAAGCATCTATCAGTTTGGCAAGATTTGCACTGAATACTGAATGAAACAGCTTTCTCTAATAGAGAGACAAGCTTTTGAGCAGATTTGGGCTTGTTTTCACTTCATTTGAACAGAAACACTATTTCAACATTTCTGGACTCAGAAAGCTGTAAACTGACAATCTTGATCATTGAAGTCCTAACATTAGTTTTTGTGTATATAACTTCTAACACATTAAAAACTGTCTTACAGCAATTGCAGAAAACATTGTACTTCATAAGGCATAAGCATCTATCAGTTTGGCAAGATTTGCACTGAATAATGAATGAAACAGCTTTCTCTAATAGAGAGACAAGCTTTTGAGCAGATTTGGGCTTGATTTAACTTCATTTGAACAGAAACACTATTTCAACATTACTGGACTCAGAAAGCTGTAAACTGACAATCTTGATCATTGAAGTCCTAACATTAGTTTTTGTGCATATAACTTCTAACACATTAAAAACTGTCTTACAGCATTGCAGAAAACATTGTATTTCATATGGCATAAGCATCTATCAGTTTGGCAAGATTTGCACTGAATACTGAATGAAACAGCTTTCTCTAATAGAGAGACAAGCTTTTGAGCAGATTTGGGCTTGATTTCACTTCATTTGAACAGAAACACTATTTCAACATTTCTGGACTCAGAAAGCTGTAAACTGACAATCTTGATCATTGAAGTCCTAACATTAGTTTTTGTGTATATAACTTCTAACACATTAAAAACTGTCTTACAGCATTGCAGAAAACATTGTACTTCATAAGGCATAAGCATCTATCAGTTTGGCAAGATTTGCACTGAATAATGAATGAAACAGCTTTCTCTAATAGAGAGACAAGCTTTTGAGCAGATTTGGGCTAGATTTCACTTCATTTGAACAGAAGTACTATTTCAGCGTTACTGGACTCAGAAAGCTGTAAACTGACAATCTTGATCATTGAAGTCCTAACATAAGTTTTTGTGCATATAACTTCTAACACATTAAAAACTGTCTTACAGCATTGCAGAAAACATTGTATTTCATATGGCATAAGCATCTATCAGTTTGGCAAGATTTGCACTGAATACTGAATGAAACAGCTTTCTCTATGAGAGAGACAAGCTTTTGAGCAGATTTGGGCTTGATTTCACTTCATTTGAACAGAAACACTATTTCAGCATTACTGGACTCAGAAAGCTGTAAACTGACAATCTTGATCATTGAAGTCCTAACATAAGTTTTTGTGCATATAACTTCTAACACATTAAAAACTGTCTTACAGCATTGCAGAAAACATTGTACTTCATAAGGCATAAGCATCTATCAGATTGGCAAGATTTGCACTGAATACTGAATGAAACAGCTTTCTCTATTAGAGAGACAAGCTTTTGAGCAGATTTGGGCTTGATTTCACTTCATTTGAACAGAAACACTATTTCAACATTACTGGACTCAGAAAGCTGTAAACTGACAATCTTGATCATTGAAGTCCTAACATTAGTTTTTGTGCATATAACTTCTAACACATTAAAAACTGTCTTACAGCATTGCAGAAAACATTGTATTTCATATGGCATAAGCATCTATCAGTTTGGCAAGATTTGCACTGAATACTGAATGAAACAGCTTTCTCTAATAGAGAGACAAGCTTTTGAGCAGATTTGGGCTTGATTTCACTTCATTTGAACAGAAACACTATTTCAACATTTCTGGACTCAGAAAGCTGTAAACTGACAATCTTGATCATTGAAGTCCTAACATAAGTTTTTGTGCATATAACTTCTAACACATTAAAAACTGTCTTACAGCATTGCAGAAAACATTGTATTTCATATGGCATAAGCATCTATCAGTTTGGCAAGATTTGCACTGAATACTGAATGAAACAGCTTTCTCTAATAGAGAGACAAGCTTTTGAGCAGATTTGGGCTAGATTTCACTTCATTTGAACAGAAGTACTATTTCAGCATTACTGGACTCAGAAAGCTGTAAACTGACAATCTTGATCATTGAAGTCCTAACATAAGTTTTTGTGCATATAACTTCTAACACATTAAAAACTGTCTTACAGCATTGCAGAAAACATTGTATTTCATATGGCATAAGCATCTATCAGTTTGGCAAGATTTGCACTGAATACTGAATGAAACAGCTTTCTCTAATAGAGAGACAAGCTTTTGAGCAGATTTGGGCTTGATTTCACTTCATTTGAACAGAAACACTATTTCAACATTTCTGGACTCAGAAAGCTGTAAACTGACAATCTTGATCATTGAAGTCCTAACATTAGTTTTTGTGTATATAACTTCTAACACATTAAAAACTGTCTTACAGCATTGCAGAAAACATTGTACTTCATAAGGCATAAGCATCTATCAGTTTGGCAAGATTTGCACTGAATAATGAATGAAACAGCTTTCTCTAATAGAGAGACAAGCTTTTGAGCAGATTTGGGCTAGATTTCACTTCATTTGAACAGAAGTACTATTTCAGCATTACTGGACTCAGAAAGCTGTAAACTGACAATCTTGATCATTGAAGTCCTAACATAAGTTTTTGTGCATATAACTTCTAACACATTAAAAACTGTCTTACAGCATTGCAGAGAACATTGTATTTCATATGGCATAAGCATCTATCAGTTTGGCAAGATTTGCACTGAATACTGAATGAAACAGCTTTCTCTATTAGAGAGACAAGCTTTTGAGCAGATTTGGGCTTGATTTCACTTCATTTGAACAGAAACACTATTTCAGCATTACTGGACTCAGAAAGCTGTAAACTGACAATCTTGATCATTGAAGTCCTAACATTAGTTTTTGTGCATATAACTTCTAACACATTAAAAACTGTCTTACAGCATTGCAGAAAACATTGTATTTCATATGGCATAAGCATCTATCAGTTTGGCAAGATTTGCACTGAATACTGAATGAAACAGCTTTCTCTATTAGAGAGACAAGCTTTTGAGCAGATTTGGGCTAGATTTCACTTCATTTGAACAGAAGTACTATTTCAGCATTACTGGACTCAGAAAGCTGTAAACTGACAATCTTGATCATTGAAGTCCTAACATAAGTTTTTGTGCATATAACTTCTAACACATTAAAAACTGTCTTACAGCATTGCAGAAAACATTGTATTTCAATATGGCATAAGCATCTATCAGTTTGGCAAGATTTGCACTGAATACTGAATGAAACAGCTTTCTCTAATAGAGAGACAAGCTTTTGAGCAGATTTGGGCTTGATTTCACTTCATTTGAACAGAAACACTATTTCAACATTTCTGGACTCAGAAAGCTGTAAACTGACAATCTTGATCATTGAAGTCCTAACATTAGTTTTTGTGTATATAACTTCTAACACATTAAAAACTGTCTTACAGCATTGCAGAAAACATTGTACTTCATAAGGCATAAGCATCTATCAGTTTGGCAAGATTTGCACTGAATAATGAATGAAACAGCTTTCTCTAATAGAGAGACAAGCTTTTGAGCAGATTTGGGCTTGATTTCACTTCATTTGAACAGAAGTACTATTTCAGCGTTACTGGACTCAGAAAGCTGTAAACTGACAATCTTGATCATTGAAGTCCTAACATAAGTTTTTGTGCATATAACTTCTAACACATTAAAAACTGTCTTACAGCATTGCAGAAAACATTGTATTCCATATGGCATAAGCATCTATCAGTTTGGCAAGATTTGCACTGAATACTGAATGAAACAGCTTTCTCTATTAGAGAGACAAGCTTTTGAGCAGATTTGGGCTTGATTTCACTTCATTTGAACAGAAACACTATTTCAGCATTACTGGACTCAGAAAGCTGTAAACTGACAATCTTGATCATTGAAGTCCTAACATTAGTTTTTGTGTATATAACTTCTAACACATTAAAAACTGTCTTACAGCATTGCAGAAAACATTGTACTTCATAAGGCATAAGCATCTATCAGTTTGGCAAGATTTGCACTGAATACTGAATGAAACAGCTTTCTCTAATAGAGAGACAAGCTTTTGAGCAGATTTGGGCTAGATTTCACTTCATTTGAACAGAAGCACTATTTCAGCATTACTGGACTCAGAAAGCTGTAAACTGACAATTTTGATCATTGAAGTCCTAACATAAGTTTTTGTGCATATAACTTCTAACACATTAAAAACTGTCTTACAGCATTGCAGAAAACATTGTATTTCATATGGCATAAGCATCTATCAGTTTGGCAAGATTTGCACTGAATACAGAATGAAACAGTTTCTCTAATAGAGAGACAAGCTTTTGAGCAGATTTGGGCTAGATTTCACTTCATTTGAACAGAAGCACTATTTCAGCATTACTGGACTCAGAAAGCTGTAAACTGACAATCTTGATCATTGAAGTCCTAACATTAGTTTTTGTGTATATAACTTCTAACACATTAAAAACTGTCTTACAGCATTGCAGAAAACATTGTACTTCATAAGGCATAAGCATCTATCAGTTTGGCAAGATTTGCACTGAATACTGAATGAAACAGCTTTCTCTAATAGAGAGACAAGCTTTTGAGCAGATTTGGGCTTGATTTCACTTCATTTGAACAGAAACACAATTTCAGCATTACTGGACTCAGAAAGCTGTAAACTGACAATCTTGATCATTGAAGTCCTAACATAAGTTTTTGTGCATATAACTTCTAACACATTAAAAACTGTCTTACAGCATTGCAGAAAACATTGTACTTCATAAGGCATAAGCATCTATCAGATTGGCAAGATTTGCACTGAATACTGAATGAAACAGCTTTCTCTATTAGAGAGACAAGCTTTTGAGCAGATTTGGGCTTGATTTCACTTCATTTGAACAGAAACACTATTTCAACATTACTGGACTCAGAAAGCTGTAAACTGACAATCTTGATCATTGAAGTCCTAACATTAGTTTTTGTGCATATAACTTCTAACACATTAAAAACTGTCTTACAGCATTGCAGAAAACATTGTATTTCATATGGCATAAGCATCTATCAGTTTGGCAAGATTTGCACTGAATACTGAATGAAACAGCTTTCTCTAATAGAGAGACAAGCTTTTGAGCAGATTTGGGCTTGATTTCACTTCATTTGAACAGAAACACTATTTCAACATTTCTGGACTCAGAAAGCTGTAAACTGACAATCTTGATCATTGAAGTCCTAACATTAGTTTTTGTGTATATAACTTCTAACACATTAAAAACTGTCTTACAGCATTGCAGAAAACATTGTACTTCATAAGGCATAAGCATCTATCAGTTTGGCAAGATTTGCACTGAATACTGAATGAAACAGCTTTCTCTATTAGAGAGACAAGCTTTTGAGCAGATTTGGGCTTGATTTCACTTCATTTGATCAGAAACACTATTTCAGCATTACTGGACTCAGAAAGCTGTAAACTGACAATCTTGATCATTGAAGTCCTAACATAAGTTTTTGTGCATATAACTTCTAACACATTAAAAACTGTCTTACAGCATTGCAGAAAACATTGTATTTCATATGGCATAAGCATCTATCAGTTTGGCAAGATTTGCACTGAATACTGAATGAAACAGCTTTCTCTAATAGAGAGACAAGCTTTTGAGCAGATTTGGGCTAGATTTCACTTCATTTGAACAGAAGTACTATTTCAGCATTACTGGACTCAGAAAGCTGTAAACTGACAATCTTGATCATTGAAGTCCTAACATAAGTTTTTGTGCATATAACTTCTAACACATTAAAAACTGTCTTACAGCATTGCAGAAAACATTGTATTTCATATGGCATAAGCATCTATCAGTTTGGCAAGATTTGCACTGAATACAGAATGAAACAGCTTTCTCTAATAGAGAGACAAGCTTTTGAGCAGATTTGGGCTAGATTTCACTTCATTTGAACAGAAGCACTATTTCAGCATTACTGGACTCAGAAAGCTGTAAACTGACAATCTTGATCATTGAAGTCCTAACATAAGTTTTTGTGCATATAACTTCTAACACATTAAAAACTGTCTTACAGCATTGCAGAAAACATTGTATTTCATATGGCATAAGCATCTATCAGTTTGGCAAGATTTGCACTGAATACTGAATGAAACAGCTTTCTCTATTAGAGAGACAAGCTTTTGAGCAGATTTGGGCTTGATTTCACTTCATTTGAACAGAAACACTATTTCAGCATTACTGGACTCAGAAAGCTGTAAACTGACAATCTTGATCATTGAAGTCCTAACATTAGTTTTTGTGTATATAACTTCTAACACATTAAAAACTGTCTTACAGCATTGCAGAAAACATTGTACTTCATAAGGCATAAGCATCTATCAGTTTGGCAAGATTTGCACTGAATACTGAATGAAACAGCTTTCTCTAATAGAGAGACAAGCTTTTGAGCAGATTTGGGCTAGATTTCACTTCATTTGAACAGAAGCACTATTTCAGCATTACTGGACTCAGAAAGCTGTAAACTGACAATTTTGATCATTGAAGTCCTAACATAAGTTTTTGTGCATATAACTTCTAACACATTAAAAACTGTCTTACAGCATTGCAGAAAACATTGTATTTCATATGGCATAAGCATCTATCAGTTTGGCAAGATTTGCACTGAATACAGAATGAAACAGCTTTCTCTAATAGAGAGACAAGCTTTTGAGCAGATTTGGGCTAGATTTCACTTCATTTGAACAGAAGCACTATTTCAGCATTACTGGACTCAGAAAGCTGTAAACTGACAATCTTGATCATTGAAGTCCTAACATTAGTTTTTGTGTATATAACTTCTAACACATTAAAAACTGTCTTACAGCATTGCAGAAAACATTGTACTTCATAAGGCATAAGCATCTATCAGTTTGGCAAGATTTGCACTGAATACTGAATGAAACAGCTTTCTCTAATAGAGAGACAAGCTTTTGAGCAGATTTGGGCTTGATTTCACTTCATTTGAATAGAAACACTATTTTAGCATTACTGGACTCAGAAAGCTGTAAACTGACAATCTTGATCATTGAAGTCCTAACATAAGTTTTTGTGCATATAACTTCTAACACATTAAAAACTGTCTTACAGCATTGCAGAAAACATTGTACTTCATAAGGCATAAGCATCTATCAGATTGGCAAGATTTGCACTGAATACTGAATGAAACAGCTTTCTCTATTAGAGAGACAAGCTTTTGAGCAGATTTGGGCTTGATTTCACTTCATTTGAACAGAAACACTATTTCAACATTACTGGACTCAGAAAGCTGTAAACTGACAATCTTGATTATTGAAGTCCTAACATTAGTTTTTGTGCATATAACTTCTAACACATTAAAAACTGTCTTACAGCATTGCAGAAAACATTGTATTTCATATGGCATAAGCATCTATCAGTTTGGCAAGATTTGCACTGAATACTGAATGAAACAGCTTTCTCTAATAGAGAGACAAGCTTTTGAGCAGATTTGGGCTTGATTTCACTTCATTTGAACAGAAACACTATTTCAACATTTCTGGACTCAGAAAGCTGTAAACTGACAATCTTGATCATTGAAGTCCTAACATTAGTTTTTGTGTATATAACTTCTAACACCTTAAAAACTGTCTTACAGCATTGCAGAAAACATTGTACTTCATAAGGCATAAGCATCTATCAGTTTGGCAAGATTTGCACTGAATAATGAATGAAACAGCTTTCTCTAATAGAGAGACAAGCTTTTGAGCAGATTTGGGCTAGATTTCACTTCATTTGAACAGAAGTACTATTTCAGCGTTACTGGACTCAGAAAGCTGTAAACTGACAATCTTGATCATTGAAGTCCTAACATAAGTTTTTGTGCATATAACTTCTAACACATTAAAAACTGTCTTACAGCATTGCAGAAAACATTGTATTTCATATGGCATAAGCATCTATCAGTTTGGCAAGATTTGCACTGAATACTGAATGAAACAGCTTTCTCTATTAGAGAGACAAGCTTTTGAGCAGATTTGGGCTTGATTTCACTTCATTTGAACAGAAACACTATTTCAGCATTACTGGACTCAGAAAGCTGTAAACTGACAATCTTGATCATTGAAGTCCTAACATAAGTTTTTGTGCATATAACTTCTAACACATTAAAAACTGTCTTACAGCATTGCAGAAAACATTGTACTTCATAAGGCATAAGCATCTATCAGATTGGCAAGATTTGCACTGAATACTGAATGAAACAGCTTTCTCTATTAGAGAGACAAGCTTTTGAGCAGATTTGGGCTTGATTTCACTTCATTTGAACAGAAACACTATTTCAACATTACTGGACTCAGAAAGCTGTAAACTGACAATCTTGATCATTGAAGTCCTAACATTAGTTTTTGTGCATATAAATTCTAACACATTAAAAACTGTCTTACAGCATTGCAGAAAACATTGTATTTCATATGGCATAAACATCTATCAGTTTGGCAAGATTTGCACTGAATACTGAATGAAACAGCTTTCTCTAATAGAGAGACAAGCTTTTGAGCAGATTTGGGCTAGATTTCACTTCATTTGAACAGAAGTACTATTTCAGCATTACTGGACTCAGAAAGCTGTAAACTGACAATCTTGATCATTGAAGTCCTAACATAAGTTTTTGTGCATATAACTTCTAACACATTAAAAACTGTCTTACAGCATTGCAGAAAACATTGTATTTCATATGGCATAAGCATCTATCAGTTTGGCAAGATTTGCACTGAATACAGAATGAAACAGCTTTCTCTAATAGAGAGACAAGCTTTTGAGCAGATTTGGGCTAGATTTCACTTCATTTGAACAGAAGCACTATTTCAGCATTACTGGACTCAGAAAGCTGTAAACTGACAATCTTGATCATTGAAGTCCTAACATAAGTTTTTGTGCATATAACTTCTAACACATTAAAAACTGTCTTACAGCATTGCAGAAAACATTGTATTTCATATGGCATAAGCATCTATCAGTTTGGCAAGATTTGCACTGAATACTGAATGAAACAGCTTTCTCTAATAGAGAGACAAGCTTTTGAGCAGATTTGGGCTTGATTTCACTTCATTTGAACAGAAACACTATTTCAACATTTCTGGACTCAGAAAGCTGTAAACTGACAATCTTGATCATTGAAGTCCTAACATTAGTTTTTGTGTATATAACTTCTAACACATTAAAAACTGTCTTACAGCATTGCAGAAAACATTGTACTTCATAAGGCATAAGCATCTATCAGTTTGGCAAGATTTGCACTGAATAATGAATGAAACAGCTTTCTCTAATAGAGAGACAAGCTTTTGAGCAGATTTGGGCTAGATTTCACTTCATTTGAACAGAAGTACTATTTCAGCATTACTGGACTCAGAAAGCTGTAAACTGACAATCTTGATCATTGAAGTCCTAACATAAGTTTTTGTGCATATAACTTCTAACACATTAAAATCTGTCTTACAGCATTGCAGAGAACATTGTATTTCATATGGCATAAGCATCTATCAGTTTGGCAAGATTTGCACTGAATACTGAATGAAACAGCTTTCTCTATTAGAGAGACAAGCTTTTGAGCAGATTTGGGCTTGATTTCACTTCATTTGAACAGAAACACTATTTCAGCATTACTGGACTCAGAAAGCTGTAAACTGACAATCTTGATCATTGAAGTCCTAACATAAGTTTTTGTGCATATAACTTCTAACACATTAAAAACTGTCTTACAGCATTGCAGAAAACATTGTACTTCATAAGGCATAAGCATCTATCAGATTGGCAAGATTTGCACTGAATACTGAATGAAACAGCTTTCTCTATTAGAGAGACAAGCTTTTGAGCAGATTTGGGCTTGATTTCACTTCATTTGAACAGAAACACTATTTCAACATTACTGGACTCAGAAAGCTGTAAACTGACAATCTTGATCATTGAAGTCCTAACATTAGTTTTTGTGCATATAACTTCTAACACATTAAAAACTGTCTTACAGCATTGCAGAAAACATTGTATTTCATATGGCATAAGCATCTATCAGTTTGGCAAGATTTGCACTGAATACTGAATGAAACAGCTTTCTCTATTAGAGAGACAAGCTTTTGAGCAGATTTGGGCTAGATTTCACTTCATTTGAACAGAAGTACTATTTCAGCATTACTGGACTCAGAAAGCTGTAAACTGACAATCTTGATCATTGAAGTCCTAACATAAGTTTTTGTGCATATAACTTCTAACACATTAAAAACTGTCTTACAGCATTGCAGAAAACATTGTATTTCATATGGCATAAGCATCTATCAGTTTGGCAAGATTTGCACTGAATACTGAATGAAACAGCTTTCTCTAATAGAGAGACAAGCTTTTGAGCAGATTTGGGCTTGATTTCACTTCATTTGAACAGAAACACTATTTCAACATTTCTGGACTCAGAAAGCTGTAAACTGACAATCTTGATCATTGAAGTCCTAACATTAGTTTTTGTGTATATAACTTCTAACACATTAAAAACTGTCTTACAGCATTGCAGAAAACATTGTACTTCATAAGGCATAAGCATCTATCAGTTTGGCAAGATTTGCACTGAATAATGAATGAAACAGCTTTCTCTAATAGAGAGACAAGCTTTTGAGCAGATTTGGGCTAGATTTCACTTCATTTGAACAGAAGTACTATTTCAGCGTTACTGGACTCAGAAAGCTGTAAACTGACAATCTTGATCATTGAAGTCCTAACATAAGTTTTTGTGCATATAACTTCTAACACATTAAAAACTGTCTTACAGCATTGCAGAAAACATTGTATTTCATATGGCATAAGCATCTATCAGTTTGGCAAGATTTGCACTGAATACTGAATGAAACAGCTTTCTCTATTAGAGAGACAAGCTTTTGAGCAGATTTGGGCTTGATTTCACTTCATTTGAACAGAAACACTATTTCAGCATTACTGGACTCAGAAAGCTGTAAACTGACAATCTTGATCATTGAAGTCCTAACATTAGTTTTTGTGTATATAACTTCTAACACATTAAAAACTGTCTTACAGCATTGCAGAAAACATTGTACTTCATAAGGCATAAGCATCTATCAGTTTGGCAAGATTTGCACTGAATACTGAATGAAACAGCTTTCTCTAATAGAGAGACAAGCTTTTGAGCAGATTTGGGCTAGATTTCACTTCATTTGAACAGAAGCACTATTTCAGCATTACTGGACTCAGAAAGCTGTAAACTGACAATTTTGATCATTGAAGTCCTAACATAAGTTTTTGTGCATATAACTTCTAACACATTAAAAACTGTCTTACAGCATTGCAGAAAACATTGTATTTCATATGGCATAAGCATCTATCAGTTTGGCAAGATTTGCACTGAATACAGAATGAAACAGCTTTCTCTAATAGAGAGACAAGCTTTTGAGCAGATTTGGGCTAGATTTCACTTCATTTGAACAGAAGCACTATTTCAGCATTACTGGACTCAGAAAGCTGTAAACTGACAATCTTGATAATTGAAGTCCTAACATTAGTTTTTGTGTATATAACTTCTAACACATTAAAAACTGTCTTACAGCATTGCAGAAAACATTGTACTTCATAAGGCAATAGCATCTATCAGTTTGGCAAGATTTGCACTGAATACTGAATGAAACAGCTTTCTCTAATAGAGAGACAAGCTTTTGAGCAGATTTGGGCTTGATTTCACTTCATTTGAACAGAAACACTATTTCAGCATTACTGGACTCAGAAAGCTGTAAACTGACAATCTTGATCATTGAAGTCCTAACATAAGTTTTTGTGCATATAACTTCTAACACATTAAAAACTGTCTTACAGCATTGCAGAAAACATTGTACTTCATAAGGCATAAGCATCTATCAGATTGGCAAGATTTGCACTGAATACTGAATGAAACAGCTTTCTCTATTAGAGAGACAAGCTTTTGAGCAGATTTGGGCTTGATTTCACTTCATTTGAACAGAAACACTATTTCAACATTACTGGACTCAGAAAGCTGTAAACTGACAATCTTGGTCATTGAAGTCCTAACATAAGTTTTTGTGCATATAACTTCTAACACATTAAAAACTGTCTTACAGCATTGCAGAAAACATTGTATTTCATATGGCATAAGCATCTATCAGTTTGGCAAGATTTGCACTGAATACTGAATGAAACAGCTTTCTCTAATAGAGAGACAAGCTTTTGAGCAGATTTGGGCTTGATTTCACTTCATTTGAACAGAAACACTATTTCAACATTACTGGACTCAGAAAGCTGTAAACTGACAATCTTGATCATTGAAGTCCTAACATTAGTTTTTGTGCATATAACTTCTAACACATTAAAAACTGTCTTACAGCATTGCAGAAAACATTGTATTTCATATGGCATAAGCATCTATCAGTTTGGCAAGATTTGCACTGAATACTGAATGAAACAGCTTTCTCTATTAGAGAGACAAGCTTTTGAGCAGATTTGGGCTAGATTTCACTTCATTTGAACAGAAGTACTATTTCAGCATTACTGGACTCAGAAAGCTGTAAACTGACAATCTTGATCATTGAAGTTCTAACATAAGTTTTTGTGCATATAACTTCTAACACATTAAAAACTGTCTTACAGCATTGCAGAAAACATTGTATTTCATATGGCATAAGCATCTATCAGTTTGGCAAGATTTGCACTGAATACTGAATGAAACAGCTTTCTCTATTAGAGAGACAAGCTTTTGAGCAGATTTGGGCTTGATTTCACTTCATTTGAACAGAAACACTATTTCAACATTACTGGACTCAGAAAGCTGTAAACTGACAATCTTGGTCATTGAAGTCCTAACATTAGTTTTTGTGCATATAACTTCTAACACATTAAAAACTGTCTTACAGCATTGCAGAAAACATTGTATTTCATATGGCATAAGCATCTATCAGTTTGGCAAGATTTGCACTGAATACTGAATGAAACAGCTTTCTCTAATAGAGAGACAAGCTTTTGAGCAGATTTGGGCTTGATTTCACTTCATTTGAACAGAAACACTATTTCAACATTACTGGACTCAGAAAGCTGTAAACTGACAATCTTGATCATTGAAGTCCTAACATTAGTTTTTGTGCATATAACTTCTAACACATTAAAAACTGTCTTACAGCATTGCAGAAAACATTGTATTTCATATGGCATAAGCATCTATCAGTTTGGCAAGATTTGCACTGAATACTGAATGAAACAGCTTTCTCTATTAGAGAGACAAGCTTTTGAGCAGATTTGGGCTAGATTTCACTTCATTTGAACAGAAGTACTATTTCAGCATTACTGGACTCAGAAAGCTGTAAACTGACAATCTTGATCATTGAAGTTCTAACATAAGTTTTTGTGCATATAACTTCTAACACATTAAAAACTGTCTTACAGCATTGCAGAAAACATTGTATTTCATATGGCATAAGCATCTATCAGTTTGGCAAGATTTGCACTGAATACTGAATGAAACAGCTTTCTCTAATAGAGAGACAAGCTTTTGAGCAGATTTGGGCTAGATTTCACTTCATTTGAACAGAAGTACTATTTCAGCATTACTGGACTCAGAAAGCTGTAAACTGACAATCTTGATCATTGAAGTCCTAACATAAGTTTTTGTGCATATAACTTCTAACACATTAAAAACTGTCTTACAGCATTGCAGAAAACATTGTATTTCATATGGCATAAGCATCTATCAGTTTGGCAAGATTTGCACTGAATACTGAATGAAACAGCTTTCTCTAATAGAGAGACAAGCTTTTGAGCAGATTTGGGCTAGATTTCACTTCATTTGAACAGAAGTACTATTTCAGCATTACTGGACTCAGAAAGCTGTAAACTGACAATCTTGATCATTGAAGTCCTAACATAAGTTTTTGTGCATATAACTTCTAACACATTAAAAACTGTCTTACAGCATTGCAGAAAACATTGTATTTCATATGGCATAAGCATCTATCAGTTTGGCAAGATTTGCACTGAATACTGAATGAAACAGCTTTCTCTAATAGAGAGACAAGCTTTTGAGCAGATTTGGGCTTGATTTCACTTCATTTGAACAGAAACACTATTTCAACATTTCTGGACTCAGAAAGCTGTAAACTGACAATCTTGATCATTGAAGTCCTAACATTAGTTTTTGTGTATATAACTTCTAACACATTAAAAACTGTCTTACAGCATTGCAGAAAACATTGTACTTCATAAGGCATAAGCATCTATCAGTTTGGCAAGATTTGCACTGAATACTGAATGAAACAGCTTTCTCTAATAGAGAGACAAGCTTTTGAGCAGATTTGGGCTAGATTTCACTTCATTTGAACAGAAGCACTATTTCAGCATTACTGGACTCAGAAAGCTGTAAACTGACAATCTTGATCATTGAAGTCCTAACATTAGTTTTTGTGTATATAACTTCTAACACATTAAAAACTGTCTTACAGCATTGCAGAAAACATTGTACTTCATAAGGCATAAGCATCTATCAGTTTGGCAAGATTTGCACTGAATACTGAATGAAACAGCTTTCTCTAATAGAGAGACAAGCTTTTGAGCAGATTTGGGCTAGATTTCACTTCATTTGAACAGAAGTACTATTTCAGCATTACTGGACTCAGAAAGCTGTAAACTGACAATCTTGATCATTGAAGTCCTAACATAAGTTTTTGTGCATATAACTTCTAACACATTAAAAACTGTCTTACAGCATTGCAGAAAACATTGTATTTCATATGGCATAAGCATCTATCAGTTTGGCAAGATTTGCACTGAATACTGAATGAAACAGCTTTCTCTAATAGAGAGACAAGCTTTTGAGCAGATTTGGGCTTGATTTCACTTAATTTGAACAGAAACACTATTTCAACATTTCTGGACTCAGAAAGCTGTAAACTGACAATCTTGATCATTGAAGTCCTAACATTAGTTTTTGTGTATATAACTTCTAACACATTAAAAACTGTCTTACAGCATTGCAGAAAACATTGTACTTCATAAGGCATAAGCATCTATCAGTTTGGCAAGATTTGCACTGAATAATGAATGAAACAGCTTTCTCTAATAGAGAGACAAGCTTTTGAGCAGATTTGGGCTAGATTTCACTTCATTTGAACAGAAGTACTATTTCAGCGTTACTGGACTCAGAAAGCTGTAAACTGACAATCTTGATCATTGAAGTCCTAACATAAGTTTTTTTGCATATAACTTCTAACACATTAAAAACTGTCTTACAGCATTGCAGAAAACATTGTATTTCATATGGCATAAGCATCTATCAGTTTGGCAAGATTTGCACTGAATACTGAATGAAACAGCTTTCTCTATTAGAGAGACAAGCTTTTGAGCAGATTTGGGCTTGATTTCACTTCATTTGAACAGAAACACTATTTCAGCATTACTGGACTCAGAAAGCTGTAAACTGACAATCTTGATCATTGAAGTCCTAACATTAGTTTTTGTGTATATAACTTCTAACACATTAAAAACTGTCTTACAGCATTGCAGAAAACATTGTACTTCATAAGGCATAAGCATCTATCAGTTTGGCAAGATTTGCACTGAATACTGAATGAAACAGCTTTCTCTAATAGAGAGACAAGCTTTTGAGCAGATTTGGGCTAGATTTCACTTCATTTGAACAGAAGCACTATTTCAGCATTACTGGACTCAGAAAGCTGTAAACTGACAATCTTGATCATTGAAGTCCTAACATTAGTTTTTGTGTATATAACTTCTAACACATTAAAAACTGTCTTACAGCATTGCAGAAAACATTGTACTTCATAAGGCATAAGCATCTATCAGTTTGGCAAGATTTGCACTGAATACTGAATAAAACAGCTTTCTCTAATAGAGAGACAAGCTTTTGAGCAGATTTGGGCTTGATTTCACTTCATTTGAACAGAAACACTATTTCAGCATTACTGGACTCAGAAAGCTGTAAACTGACAATCTTGATCATTGAAGTCCTAACATAAGTTTTTGTGCATATAACTTCTAACACATTAAAAACTGTCTTACAGCATTGCAGAAAACATTGTACTTCATAAGGCATAAGCATCTATCAGATTGGCAAGATTTGCACTGAATACTGAATGAAACAGCTTTCTCTATTAGAGAGACAAGCTTTTGAGCAGATTTGGGCTTGATTTCACTTCATTTGAACAGAAACACTATTTCAACATTACTGGACTCAGAAAGCTGTAAACTGACAATCTTGATCATTGAAGTCCTAACATTAGTTTTTGTGCATATAACTTCTAACACATTAAAAACTGTCTTACAGCATTGCAGAAAACATTGTATTTCATATGGCATAAGCATCTATCAGTTTGGCAAGATTTGCACTGAATACTGAATGAAACAGCTTTCTCTAATAGAGAGACAAGCTTTTGAGCAGATTTGGGCTTGATTTCACTTCATTTGAACAGAAACACTATTTCAGCATTAATGGACTCAGAAAGCTGTAAACTGACAATCTTGATCATTGAAGTCCTAACATTAGTTTTTGTGTATATAACTTCTAACACATTAAAAACTGTCTTACAGCATTGCAGAAAACATTGTACTTCATAAGGCATAAGCATCAATCAGTTTGGCAAGATTTGCACTGAATACTGAATGAAACAGCTTTCTCTAATAGAGAGACAAGCTTTTGAGCAGATTTGGGCTAGATTTCACTTCATTTGAACAGAAGTACTATTTCAGTGTTACTGGACTCAGAAAGCTGTAAACTGACAATCTTGATCATTGAAGTCCTAACATAAGTTTTTGTGCATATAACTTCTAACACATTAAAAACTGTCTTACAGCATTGCAGAAAACATTGTACTTCATAAGGCATAAGCATCTATCAGATTGGCAAGATTTGCACTGAATACTGAATGAAACAGCTTTCTCTATTAGAGAGACAAGCTTTTGAGCAGATTTGGGCTTGATTTCACTTCATTTGAACAGAAACACTATTTCAACATTACTGGACTCAGAAAGCTGTAAACTGACAATCTTGATCATTGAAGTCCTAACATTAGTTTTTGTGCATATAACTTCTAACACATTAAAAACTGTCTTACAGCATTGCAGAAAACATTGTATTTCATATGGCATAAGCATCTATCAGTTTGGCAAGATTTGCACTGAATACTGAATGAAACAGCTTTCTCTATTAGAGAGACAAGCTTTTGAGCAGATTTGGGCTAGATTTCACTTCATTTGAACAGAAGTACTATTTCAGCATTACTGGACTCAGAAAGCTGTAAACTGACAATCTTGATCATTGAAGTCCTAACATAAGTTTTTGTGCATATAACTTCTAACACATTAAAAACTGTCTTACAGCATTGCAGAAAACATTGTATTTCATATGGCATAAGCATCTATCAGTTTGGCAAGATTTGCACTGAATACTGAATGAAACAGCTTTCTCTAATAGAGAGACAAGCTTTTGAGCAGATTTGGGCTAGATTTCACTTCATTTGAACAGAAGTACTATTTCAGCATTACTGGACTCAGAAAGCTGTAAACTGACAATCTTGATCATTGAAGTCCTAACATAAGTTTTTGTGCATATTACTTCTAACACATTAAAAACTGTCTTACAGCATTGCAGAAAACATTGTATTTCATATGGCATAAGCATCTATCAGTTTGGCAAGATTTGCACTGAATACTGAATGAAACAGCTTTCTCTAATAGAGAGACAAGCTTTTGAGCAGATTTGGGCTAGATTTCACTTCATTTGAACAGAAGTACTATTTCAGCATTACTGGACTCAGAAAGCTGTAAACTGACAATCTTGATCATTGAAGTCCTAACATAAGTTTTTGTGCATATAACTTCTAACACATTAAAAACTGTCTTACAGCATTGCAGAAAACATTGTACTTCATAAGGCATAAGCATCTATCAGATTGGCAAGATTTGCACTGAATACTGAATGAAACAGCTTTCTCTATTAGAGAGACAAGCTTTTGAGCAGATTTGGGCTTGATTTCACTTCATTTGAACAGAAACACTATTTCAACATTACTGGACTCAGAAAGCTGTAAACTGACAATCTTGATCATTGAAGTCCTAACATTAGTTTTTGTGCATATAACTTCTAACACATTAAAAACTGTCTTACAGCATTGCAGAAAACATTGTATTTCATATGGCATAAGCATCTATCAGTTTGGCAAGATTTGCACTGAATACTGAATGAAACAGCTTTCTCTATTAGAGAGACAAGCTTTTGAGCAGATTTGGGCTAGATTTCACTTCATTTGAACAGAAGTACTATTTCAGCATTACTGGACTCAGAAAGCTGTAAACTGACAATCTTGATCATTGAAGTCCTAACATAAGTTTTTGTGCATATAACTTCTAACACATTAAAAACTGTCTTACAGCATTGCAGAAAACATTGTACTTCATAAGGCATAAGCATCTATCAGATTGGCAAGATTTGCACTGAATACTGAATGAAACAGCTTTCTCTATTAGAGAGACAAGCTTTTGAGCAGATTTGGGCTTGATTTCACTTCATTTGAACAGAAACACTATTTCAACATTACTGGACTCAGAAAGCTGTAAACTGACAATCTTGATCATTGAAGTCCTAACATTAGTTTTTGTGCATATAAATTCTAACACATTAAAAACTGTCTTACAGCATTGCAGAAAACATTGTATTTCATATGGCATAAGCATCTATCAGTTTGGCAAGATTTGCACTGAATACTGAATGAAACAGCTTTCTCTATTAGAGAGACAAGCTTTTGAGCAGATTTGGGCTAGATTTCACTTCATTTGAACAGAAGTACTATTTCAGCATTACTGGACTCAGAAAGCTGTAAACTGACAATCTTGATCATTGAAGTCCTAACATAAGTTTTTGTGCATATAACTTCTAACACATTAAAAACTGTCTTACAGCATTGCAGAAAACATTGTATTTCATATGGCATAAGCATCTATCAGTTTGGCAAGATTTGCACTGAATACTGAATGAAACAGCTTTCTCTAATAGAGAGACAAGCTTTTGAGCAGATTTGGGCTAGATTTCACTTCATTTGAACAGAAGTACTATTTCAGCATTACTGGACTCAGAAAGCTGTAAACTGACAATCTTGATCATTGAAGTCCTAACATAAGTTTTTGTGCATATAACTTCTAACACATTAAAAACTGTCTTACAGCATTGCAGAAAACATTGTATTTCATATGGCATAAGCATCTATCAGTTTGGCAAGATTTGCACTGAATACTGAATGAAACAGCTTTCTCTAATAGAGAGACAAGCTTTTGAGCAGATTTGGGCTAGATTTCACTTCATTTGAACAGAAGTACTATTTCAGCATTACTGGACTCAGAAAGCTGTAAACTGACAATCTTGATCATTGAAGTCCTAACATAAGTTTTTGTGCATATAACTTCTAACACATTAAAAACTGTCTTACAGCATTGCAGAAAACATTGTATTTCATATGGCATAAGCATCTATCAGTTTGGCAAGATTTGCACTGAATACAGAATGAAACAGCTTTCTCTAATAGAGAGACAAGCTTTTGAGCAGATTTGGGCTAGATTTCACTTCATTTGAACAGAAGCACTATTTCAGCATTACTGGACTCAGAAAGCTGTAAACTGACAATCTTGATCATTGAAGTCCTAACATTAGTTTTTGTGCATATAACTTCTAACACATTAAAAACTGTCTTACAGCATTGCAGAAAACATTGTACTTCATAAGGCATAAGCATCTATCAGTTTGGCAAGATTTGCACTGAATACTGAATGAAACAGCTTTCTCTAATAGAGAGACAAGCTTTTGAGCAGATTTGGGCTTGATTTCACTTCATTTGAACAGAAACACTATTTCAGCATTACTGGACTCAGAAAGCTGTAAACTGACAATCTTGATCATTGAAGTCCTAACATAAGTTTTTGTGCATATAACTTCTAACACATTAAAAACTGTCTTACAGCATTGCAGAAAACATTGTACTTCATAAGGCATAAGCATCTATCAGATTGGCAAGATTTGCACTGAATACTGAATGAAACAGCTTTCTCTATTAGAGAGACAAGCTTTTGAGCAGATTTGGGCTTGATTTCACTTCATTTGAACAGAAACACTATTTCAACATTACTGGACTCAGAAAGCTGTAAACTGACAATCTTGATCATTGAAGTCCTAACATTAGTTTTTGTGCATATAACTTCTAACACATTAAAAACTGTCTTACAGCATTGCAGAAAACATTGTATTTCATATGGCATAAGCATCTATCAGTTTGGCAAGATTTGCACTGAATACTGAATGAAACAGCTTTCTCTAATAGAGAGACAAGCTTTTGAGCAGATTTGGGCTTGATTTCACTTCATTTGAACAGAAACACTATTTCAGCATTAATGGACTCAGAAAGCTGTAAACTGACAATCTTGATCATTGAAGTCCTAACATTAGTTTTTGTGTATATAACTTCTAACACATTAAAAACTGTCTTACAGCATTGCAGAAAACATTGTACTTCATAAGGCATAAGCATCAATCAGTTTGGCAAGATTTGCACTGAATACTGAATGAAACAGCTTTCTCTAATAGAGAGACAAGCTTTTGAGCAGATTTGGGCTAGATTTCACTTCATTTGAACAGAAGTACTATTTCAGTGTTACTGGACTCAGAAAGCTGTAAACTGACAATCTTGATCATTGAAGTCCTAACATTAGTTTTTGTGCATATAACTTCTAACACATTAAAAACTGTCTTACAGCATTGCAGAAAACATTGTATTTCATATGGCATAAGCATCTATCAGTTTGGCAAGATTTGCACTGAATACTGAATGAAACAGCTTTCTCTATTAGAGAGACAAGCTTTTGAGCAGATTTGGGCTAGATTTCACTTCATTTGAACAGAAGTACTATTTCAGCATTACTGGACTCAGAAAGCTGTAAACTGACAATCTTGATCATTGAAGTCCTAACATAAGTTTTTGTGCATATAACTTCTAACACATTAAAAACTGTCTTACAGCATTGCAGAAAACATTGTATTTCATATGGCATAAGCATCTATCAGTTTGGCAAGATTTGCACTGAATACTGAATGAAACAGCTTTCTCTATTAGAGAGACAAGCTTTTGAGCAGATTTGGGCTAGATTTCACTTCATTTGAACAGAAGTACTATTTCAGCATTACTGGACTCAGAAAGCTGTAAACTGACAATCTTGATCATTGAAGTCCTAACATAAGTTTTTGTGCATATAACTTCTAACACATTAAAAACTGTCTTACAGCATTGCAGAAAACATTGTACTTCATAAGGCATAAGCATCTATC